>NW_010124369.1:0-7324 GCF_000699245.1 Pterocles gutturalis
TTTTTTTTTCCTTGCTGATTCTACCCAAAGACAAAGTAATTTTTAATTTGAGGGCCAAGCTGCTAACAGCTGATTTTAGAACAACAAATGACATAGCAGCTGCCGGAGGCATTAGGACCCTGGAATCACCTAGTGTCAGCAGCCATCTGTCAAAGATTTTTGAAGGGGGTACTCCACTAGTTTCAGTGCCACCATCAAAGTCAGATGAATGTTCTGCTGGTATTTTCTACAGATTGCCTGATGTTTTCTAGTTAAGCACTTCTGTAGCTTCAGAATATGTTTCTAAAGAGAAATTAGGATACCTGCAGCAAAACAATTATGCCTTTTCAACCAAAGAATGGTAAGATACAAAAACAGAAGCTTTGGACAGATGATTCAGAAACATGTAAAGAGGCCTCAGAGAGAAAAGTGTGCTATAGCTTGTACACAGGATTTAGAACGAATTTCTCAGGTATGCCAGCTTGCTGGGCACTTTTTTTTTTTTTTTTTTTCAAAAATGAATTGTGTGAGCACTAGTCATGGGGGTTTTATGTGTCTATCTAGAACATTTTGTGTTACCCTAAAATGGACAGCCAGGTAGGAGACTAAGAAATAGTTTTTACATTTTGAAAGCTGGTTTTAAAACTTTTACTGGACTTTTGGTCTAGTGTGAGCTAATATGTTTCCACAGATAAACTGCTAAAGTTCCTGCATGTTTCACATTGTACATTGCCTATCCGTAAAATGGTAGGAGCAAAGTAAGATCCCTATTAAAGGAAGGGTGAGGAAAGGAAGGAATGAAAATCATTGAATGGCTGTCAGCCACATATTTCTTCTGTTATTTGTTGTGAAAACATATGGTTCCGTATAAATTCTGTGGGTGATTCTAGCCTTTGCTTCTTTGTCTTTTTTTTAATCTTCATGCTTTCTGAGTCCTGATCCCTGTAAAACCTCCCTAATATTTTAAACCAGAAATGAACAATCATCTTTATTCTATACCCCGTGGGAGAAACAGATTGATTCTTTTTGGGGGTAAGGAGTAGGGGATATTAGATTTACATGTGTGAAGAATTGATGGAAGAAAGCTCAGCTGAAATAAATAAATGCTGTATTTAGTGCTGAAAGCAATAAAGGGTCATTTCTCAGCTAAGCACTTGTGAAAATTCTGTGTCTCATATTCACAAACCTCTTCCTACAGTACAGCAGTTTTATTGATTCCAGTGAGAAGGCATTATTGCTGTGGTCCTGTGGTCACAATGTGAGAGCTGATGCCAGGCAGTTATGTCTGATTCCGTGGAGGCCTCCAAAGACCATCAGATCAGCCTTAAACTGAAAACAGCCTGAATTCGAGATGCTGAACTTACATCTTCACAGAACCAGTATAAGGCAAATTGACGGAATCTGATTAAGGATACACATACATTTCTTCCTAATGCTTGTTTTCAGCTGTCTGTAACTTTTTTGTGTTCTTTATTTTTCCTTTGAGCTTGAAATTTGATATGTAAGGTCATGAGGCAGAAATTTATACTTTTGATGTTGAACAAGTGTGTCTCTTTTCTGACGAAACAGAGAGAAAGAAAAGCCATTGCCTTATGTAGCTTTCTTATCCGATCTCATTTCATAATACATCTAATAGTACTGGTTAGAAATGAAGAAGCTGGAACAACAAAGTCCTTGGGTCTCAGCTGTGGATTGTATCAGTCTGGGAAAAATTTGCTGCGCTTTTTTCACATTAAAGATAGTCTAAAAGCAGACTATATACACACATACTGAGTTTTCTGCTAGAATGATCTACTGGTTTGCCGTGGTTCCTGATAAGGAGGTGCATCAAGGCTCTTTCAAGGCACAGAGCTTTAAAGTTCAGGCTCTCAGTTCAAAAAGGACAAGAGCCAGTATGAAGTACATTGAAGCATGCGATTTGAAGAGCCTACAGGGACATGTATGGAGTTTGCATTGCAGAGACAGTGAAACCAGTCTCAGAAATACTTGCAGGTGGAATACACAGCATCCATATAATTTATTTCCTTTTAGCTGGCTATGGTAGTAACCATACAGGAAGAACTAGGGAACACTAGTGTACAGTCCTGACTCCAGCAGAGTGTCTATATTACGGCAATGTGATTTTGCTTATATGGATTCTAAGAAGGAATGACAGATTATAGGTAGGTAGGTAAGTAGGTAGTTATTTAAATAACCTGTGCTACTACTTAAAAGAAACTGATGGCATTAAGTACACTGCAAAAGTGTCGGTCCTCTTGATGAAGAAGGTATACTTAAGAAACTTCACCTGTGTACATTCATAATGCTGTGGATTATGAAAAAAAACAACTGTTGAAGTGATGTGGAGTAACATTGGTACAAATCCACATCATTCATTTTAGGCTGTTTTAAATATCTAACTTGAAATCTCACATGCCCAAAACACACGTATTCCCTGTTTCTCAGAGAGACACCTACTTTTTCTCATTGACTTGACAGAGGACTTGAGCTCTTCACTTTTGGTCTTCTGAATGACACTGACATTCAAGACCAAAATAACTGGGATAAATATTCTCCGTTGTCTTGTAATGATTGCCTGATTGCTTTTTCATTTTTTTTCCCCCTGTTTGTGAGTCCAAAGTTGAATTTTTCAACTGCCTACTGTGCAATTCAACTAGGAATCTGTTCTTCCTCTCTGTTAAGTCATCATCAGTAGTAAATATTCTACAGCTGGATTTCATCCGACAGGTTTGTTGCTGATATATGATCCAGAGTGAAATCCTGTGCAATCTTTCAGAGCTGTCTTGGTTTTCCAGAATTACAGTACAAAATGTTTGTTTTACTCAGTAAAGTAAGCAGATATACATCAAGTGCATATAAGGATTAGATCAGTTGTGTAAGAATATGGTATTTTTCATAATCATTTTTCAAGCTGTAACTGCAGTTTAAAGCTTTGAATGTGGTGACACAGCTAGTTTGACAGCATCACCACTTTAAGCCTTTTAACATCACTGCAGGATACATTAACACACTCAGCGTTGCCATAAAGGAGAGGATCACATTCAACCCTGAAGTAATAAACTAAATGCTCCAACAAACATTGTCAGCAGCTAACCACCCACCCTCTGCCTCGGGTAGGCATTTCTAGCCACTGAACTTCAACCCACCATCTCCTTAATTAAGAAATAAATAAGTCACAAAAGAGGGACAGTTTTACATACTAGTAGTGCTCTTGAAATAATATTCAGAGTACAAATTTGACATTGTAACCATGTGACATACAGAAAAAGGAAACAGGCACTCTGGAATTTCAGAAGCATTACATAGTTCAGCATATTTTATCTTAACACTAGTACGTAACCTGACATGCTTTAATTTAATTTTCTTAGCCTTAGATTTTCCAGATTTATTTTTCAGAGTGAAGAGTAGATGTTTGTTCCTGCTCAGCATAAGTACGTGCTCATGTGTGTCATAGTCTGACCCTGACTGGGAGCCAAATACCACAAGAACCACTTGCTCACCCTCACCCCTCCGGGGGATGGGGGTGAAGGGGTATTGAAGGGGTATATCAAGGGGAATTGAAGGGGTAAAGGCAAAAGAGATTCATGGGTTGAGCTAAGAACAATTTAATAGCTAAACTACAATAAATTTGAGAATAATAATGAGAATAATTATGATGATGATAATAAGACCAATATATACAAATATACAAATGAGTGATACACAGTGATACTGCTCCCCACCCAATGAACAAGGCTCAGCCTGTTCCTAGACAATGATCCCGGAGCAGGGAGAGTCCTGAAACAGCAATCCCAGAAGACAGATAAGAGCCCGAGCGTCCGAGAAACTGAGATGACCCTGAGAGAGGGGTGACCCAGAGGGAGACAACCTGGAGCAAGAAAGAGTGCTTCCCGACAGCAGACCCTCATCTATATACTGGGCATGGCATGCATGATATGGAATAGACCATTGGCCAATATGCATCTCAATCCCAAACCTAAGGTTGAATCCTAGGCTGGTAGTTGGGGCTGTGCTCCTTCCCCAGCTTCTCCTGCCTCTGCAGACACTGGCACAGCAGAGATGCTGAAAAGTCCTTGACTGTCCTAGCAGCAACTATAAACATCAGTATGTTATCAGCCTTCTCCTCAGCACAGATCCAAAACATGCCTCACACTAGCTACTATGATGAAAGTTAACTCCGTCTCAGATGAAACCAGGACATTCTCTACCCCTTATTCCATACCATTTACATCATGCTCAGGTCCCAGCTTTTTCCCTGTCTTCTGATATATGTACATTCAGATATAATTCCCTTAGCCTATGGATGATCCCTCCAAAACGTTATTGATTCCGTTTAGTTCATGACTTTGTGTGTAGTTATGTATGTTAGTTTTGTTAGTATCAATTTGCTTGGAAAAAACATGAGCCTTGCATGCATTTGTAACTTAATTATATTTTGAATACAAGAATTCACTGAAAAACATAGTTCCAGTCAGTATATTTTCAAGAATTTATTAAGAGCACAATCCCTTAGGTGTCTGTCCACTGAAATATCCAGTTCATACTTGTTTATGGATGACTGTGTAGGATTCACATAGAGCAACATAAACTTTGCAGCACTGCATTTTCATAACAAAAAAATATTTGTTAGTAAAGTAGTGTGGGTTTTATTTCAGAGGGGAGTGAATCTCTATGTATGCTTAAAATCACAGGACTTGCTTATAGGGTGCCAAGAATATATCCGTTGGAATCAGGCCTCTTACTAGAACTAATGCACTGCTGATTAAATAAGAACTGGGCATATGGCAACTATGCAGAGCTGTAGCGAATAACCAAAAGGAATGCTGTCACTGCTTAAACCCTGCTCAATTCTGAATACAGCAAGAATGGTTATCCATTTAGGTCAATGTATCTGAAGAAATGTGCAATACTAACCAAAGTCTTTGTAGCCTCTTAGAGTGGAACATTTGGTCTTTATTAGTACCAGTAATTAGCTATTTTCTTTCCTAATCTGAGGCACCTGGGCTGTGTTGCAGGTTCCCACATCCTTTCCTTTTTTTTTTTTTTTTTTTGTTCAGAATTATTCTTAATTTTGTTGTACTTGACTTTTTGGGTTTATGAGAGCCTACCTGAGGAATCATGAAGAGAAAAACTAGAAACATTCCTAAAGATTGCTAAGTCCAGATATTATTTCCAAGGAGGATTGTGCTACGCTGTATCTAATTATGTTTCTCCAGCCTATTCTGAACTGTTACTCTACCCAGGAATGTCATTTTACAACCTTCTCAGGCAATTTATTCCACTTCCCATCCTCCATTATGAAAACTATATGTTTGTACAGATATTATTTACATGTGTGTATATACATATATAAATTCTAAGCTAACTTCTTTTCTTTAAATGAGCCTTGTTGTGTATTTTCTTATCCCTAGTGACATGTAGAAAACATTTACTTCATCCTATTCATCAGTGGAAAGTACCAGTGTTCCATGTCTACCCCTTCATGTTTTCCCATCCTGTCTAATACAAGACCAGCCTTTCCATCAGTGACTGTTTGCTTAGACTACTGACCTGTCCTTGTGCCCTTCTCTTATTCATGTGAATCTCTTATTTTTGTTATTGGAAAGATATAAGTGGGCTTTCTTTCTAACATGGTGGGAATACTGCCAAAGAAAATTCTTTATTTGAAATGACCTCCTCATAACTGATTTTTGTTTTTATTTAAAAATAATTTATAACCTTGTAGACCAGCAAATACTATGTTGTCATTGTTAGTAACAGACCACAGGCTGTACATTAAGCTCACCGCACATGCTTCAGTGCTTGTTGGACCATATTTGGACTTTTCTTGGCCTTTGTGGAGCTGTGTTTTAGTTTGCGTAACGAAGAACAATTATCTAATGACCAGGGGACCATTACCTCTGATGTTTAAGTTTTTATATATATGTTATAAACATGCACAAGCATACATACTTTATATACATATATATAGAGAGAGATATAACTAACAGGTTGTAATAATAGGTAGGTAGATCCTGGAACAAAATGCTGCATAGAGCACTACGGACATGAGTTGGTAAGAGAGGCACAGGAGGGTATGGGAGATTCAGGTCTGTAAACAGCTCAGTCAGGATGATTACTGCTCATCAAATAAAGGTAACCTTGGAAGCCAGCTAAAGAGACTTCAGGGGTAACTAAGGAAATAAAATTAAAAAGTAGCCAGTATCATATATAACAAATTTGGATATAAAGTGAAGTTGAAGACTATTGAAGAAAGAGCATAGTATAGACCATATTAGTAAACACATAAAAATTACCTCACGTGGACCCTATAATGAGGAAGAAGAAATCATCAATGTCAGTGTCATACTCCTTCCAGCACAGGACAGCTTGCAGCTTGCCCCAGCTGAAGCCATTGATTGACAAAGGAGTCAAAGTGGCAGTAGAAGGGTGAATGTAATGGTAATGAAAGGCAGTAGACACTAGGAGGTCTGTGTGTGTGTAATTTTAACTATATTCAACTTGAACTATAAGTATTAGGATCACTGTAAGGACACTAGTAACAATTCTGTGGTTAGACTGTTAAGATTTAATTAGAATACCAATATAATTCTTAAGTATGTTCCTTCTGCCAATAAGAAGATTTTGACTCTAATAAACTAGTAAAATTTAAAGCACCCTCTGTAACTTAGTGCAACAAATTGATAATAAATTACATATGAGGTTAGGTTTTCCCAACTTGTAAGCAGTTTTAAAATGTAATAAAAATGTTAAAATAAATATAATTCTCACCCATATTTTTATATTAGTCTTCATTAGTTAATGAGAGCAAGCAACATTTATTGGCTACTTAAAGCAAGCTAGTGAAAGCAAGGAAAGTTTTTTGGATATGAACAACTCTTTCAGTCAAAGGCCTGAGCCACTAGCTCAGAAGAAACAAATTGAAATTCAAAGATCAAATCACCCCAAGTATGCAAAATGTTTTGTGTTCATGTATATAAAGTATTTTATTTCATGGTTCATTATAAATCAAGGCTGTGCCCACACTTCCTAATTGCAGTGTTTTCTTGTTGGACCTGTTTGTAAAGGATGCTGATTGCTTTAGTACATACAGTATCTAGATTAATTTATTTCTTGAAGGTAAAGCTGAATAAAATTACCGGTTAGCTTCTTGCAAATATTTAGTATATTCCACAGGTGTTTTTAACTTTGAGATTACCGTTTCTCTGTGGTTTGGAAGCCTCCCTTGTCATGGTTTAGAAAGGCCACAGGGTGAGTCCTTCGTTAAACACCTGGTGGGCTGAGGGAGGGACAGGGAGGGTTTCACTCACCAATTGGGGTCACGGGCAAGAAACCGACATGACTT
>NW_010124370.1:0-295 GCF_000699245.1 Pterocles gutturalis
ACGCCGGGCAAGGGCCCCTACTGGACCCTGCATCCCGACGCCGGCAACATGTTTGAAAACGGCTGCTACCTCCGTCGGCAAAAGCGCTTCAAGTGCGAGAAGCCAGCGAACAGCAAAGCCCCTCAGGAGGGCAGGAAAGATCAGGCCGGTGCTTCCAGTTCCAGCTCCAACTCCCCCCTGCACAGAGGCCACAATAAACCCTCTCAGCTGGACACCACCACCTCCCTCTCCAGCTCCAACCCGTCCACCAGCCCCCAGTCTATGGACCACAGCGGATCGAGCACGGAGCTAAAGA
>NW_010124370.1:479-681 GCF_000699245.1 Pterocles gutturalis
GGCGCTGCAATGTCCCCCCTACGGGCCCGGCATCCCCGGCGGGCTGCCCCTGGGCAGCGCCTCCATGGCGGGCCGGAGCAGCATCGAGCCCTCGGCCCTAGAGCCCTCCTACTACCAAGGTGTGTATTCCAGACCCGTGCTAAACACCTCCTAGCTCTGCACCCCCGCCGCCGGGGGCGGGCCCCTCTCCTTTCCCCCCCCC
>NW_010124370.1:697-2223 GCF_000699245.1 Pterocles gutturalis
CCCCTTTCCCCTCTCCCTGCGACAAACCGAGGTGTTTCCGCACGCTGCGTGCAAAGGACTGTTACTTTTTAATTGTCTCGCAACGCGTTGTGTGTTGTTATGATCCACCAGGACCTCCTGCAAAGCCGGCCGCATCCTGCTTGTACATACCCCCCCTTCCGGCCCCGCTCCCCGGAGATGTCCCCTAGCCTTTTGCAGGGTGTTATTAAAAAGAAGAAAAAATTGTTGAGCTTGTAAACTACTTGTTTGTGCTTTCCGCCCCCTCGTCTCCCCGCCTTCTGTGCTCTATAATCTCATGTAAGTTTACAGGTATGTGGCAATACTTTAACAATACGGAGATGAAGAAGCGAGTAGACATTTAAGGCTTTTTTAATTAAAAAGGCTTTGAAGGACAATACTGCTGTGAAGTAGCAAAACACTAAGAGAATCTCTAAGCAACAAGAGGACTATTTACTTTCTCGGATCATCCTTTTGATACTTGCAAAATAAACCTTCGGCTAGCACAACCCGCATACACCCAGATGCTGCGGGCCGGATCCTGCACTCCCGAGGGGACCAACTGCAGCTTTGGAGTGCAGGATGAGACCCTTATTTTTTTTCCAAGTGTTACCTGTCTTGGGATGTAGTATAAAGTTACAAGAGGTCACAGCCAGTTGGATATTTTTTCCTTCCCATCTGTTACTGAAGATTCTCGTTCATCAGGAACTCTCATCGACATGTGGATGACATGCATATTTAATTTAAGTATCTCTTCATTGTGTACCAGCTAGAACTGTGTATCTATAACAAGGTTATTTTCCCCTTCCCCAGGAAACGTTGGCTATTAAACAGACGCAAGGAAAACAGGAGAGCTCTTTCTCTCTCCCCTTTTCCAACTTAATACATTCCACATCCTTTTTTTTTTTGTGTGTGTGTGGCCATTTAATTATCGCCATCGTTAGCTTGTTTCATCCAGTGTTAATGCACTTTCCACAGTTTTACACGGTGTTAGCATAGCCAGACGGGTTTTATTATTATTCCTGTTCGCTGTCTCAATGTTCTTAATTTATTGCATGGTTTATATTTTTTCTTTCTTTACAGCTGGAAATTGCTTTAAATGACAGTAAAAAAGAATTACAGGTGAATTTTAAGAAATTTTGTTAATTTTATAAATGTGATTGTAATTGAAAAAATATTTTGATTTAAAACGATAACTGAGAATTTAATGCGTGAAGTATGTTTTTGATCATTTGCAGTTAAGGACTTTAAATAAATCAAATGTTAACAATGAAAGGCTTCTGCTATTTTCTTTCAAAATTTCTGGGGCGGTTTACGGAGGACGGAGCCACGTGTCAGAAAAACAAACCTAGTATTAAAGTGTGGATGCGAAGAACCATTTGTACGACCAAGCTTGTGCGGAGGGCCCGGGGAGGCCGGCGTTGCTGCGGGAAGGAAGGGGACGCGCCCGCAGGGTGTGTTTGCGGGGCGCTGCGGTGCCATCGGCATGTGCGGGTGTGTATTCGGTAGTGTCTTTTTTTTAAAATTTT
>NW_010124371.1:0-599 GCF_000699245.1 Pterocles gutturalis
GGGGGCAGGATTGGGCCCCGGGGGGAAGGATGGGGCCCTGGGGGGCAGGATCGGGCCCTGGGGGGGCAGGATCGGACCCTGGGGTGGGTCAGGATCCGTCCCTGGGGTTCAGGACCCATCTCAGGGCTCAGGACCCATCCGTTGGGGGGCTCAGGACCCATCCCTGGGGGTCAGGACCCATCCCTTGGGGGGCTCAGGACCCATCCCGGCAGGATCCATGTCTGGGCTCAGGACCCATCCCTGGAGCCAGGATCCGTCCCGGGGGTTCAAGATCCATCCCTGGGGGACTCAGAACCCATCCTCAGGGCCAGGATCCATCCCTGGGGTCAGGATCCATCCCTGGGGGGGCTCAGGACCCTTCCCCGGGGTCAGGACCCATCCCGGGGGTCAGGATCCATCCCTGGGGGGGCTCAGGACCCTTCCCCGGGGTCAGGACCCATCCCGGGGGTCAGGATCCATCCCTGGGGGGGCTCAGGACCCATCCTGGAGTCAGTATCCATCCGCGGGGCTCAGGACCCATCCGTTGGGGTTTTCAGGACCCATCTCTGGGGTCAGGATCCATCCCTTGGGGGGCTCAGGACCCATCCCTGGAGTCAGGG
>NW_010124371.1:830-1175 GCF_000699245.1 Pterocles gutturalis
GGGCCAGGATCCTACCCTGGGGTTCAGGACCCATCCCCAGGGTCAGGACCCATCCCTTGGGGGACTCGAGACCCATCCTGGAATCAGGATCCATCCCTGGGGTCAAGATCCATCCCTGGGTGTCAGGACCCATCTCTGGCATCAGGATCCATCCCCGGGTGTCAGGACCCATGCCTGTGGGGGCTCAGGATCCATCCCCACGATCAGGATCCATTCCTGGGTGTCAAGATCCATCCCTGGGCTCAGGATCCATCCTCAGGGTCAGGATCCATCCTCAGGGTCCAGACCCATCCCTGGGGGGGCTCAGGACCCATCCCTGGGGGGGCTCAGGACCCAGCCCTGGGG
>NW_010124371.1:1237-2294 GCF_000699245.1 Pterocles gutturalis
CCATCCCTGGGGGGCTCAGGACCCATCCCCAGGGTCAGGACCCATCCCTGGGGTCAGGATCCACCCTGGACCGCTCAGCCGCAGGATGCTCTCCTCGTCCTGCATCCCCCGGGGGGCGGGGTGACTCCAGAGGACGGGGCTGGGTCCCCGCAGGCTCAGTGTCACCCGCTGGCCCCGTCCCTGTCCCCGCAGGGTGCTGGGCCACTTTGAGAAGCCGCTGTTCCTGGAGCTGTGCAAGCACATGGTGTTCCAGCAGTGCCAACAGGGGGATTACGTTTTCCGCCCCGGCCAACCCGACACCAGCATCTACGTCCTCCAGGAGGGGAAACTGGAGTTGTTCCTCACCGAACCGGTACGGGGACATGGGGACACGGGGGACACGGGGACACCCCGGGGGGGATGAGGATGGACGGAGTAAAAGGGGGTTTGTGCGGCGTAGGACGGGAAGGAGACGGTGATGAAGGAGGTGTTCCCCGGGGACAGCGTGCACAGTCTGCTCAGCATCCTCGACGTCATCACGGTACCACCCCGGGGATTGTCCCCAACACCCCAGGGATTGTCCCCAACACCCCATGGTTGGCCCCAACATCTTGGGGTTGGCCCAAACGTCCTGGGATTGTCCCCAAGGCTCCTAAACCCGCTTGTGGTTGTCCCCAAGCCATCCCAGGAGAGTTGTGGTTGTCCCCAAGTCACCTAAACATGATCGTGGTTGTCCCCAAGGTCAACCGTGGAAATCTTCAGCGCTTCCTGTGGCTGTCCCCGAGCCCCACCAGTTGTCCCCAAACCCATGTCCCCAAGCCCCACCAGCTGTCCCCAAACATCTCCAACCCAACTGTGGCCATCCCCAAGCCCCACCAGCTGTCCCCAAATCCATCCAGCCCAACCGTGGCCATCTCCAAACCCAACTGTGGCCATCCCCAAATGCTACCAGCTGTCCCCAAGCTCCTCCAGCCCAACCGTGGCCATCTCCAAACCCAACCATGACCATCCCCAAGCCCCCCTAGGTGTCCCCAAACCCATCCAGCCCACCTGTGGCTGTCCCCAACCCAATTCTTAT
>NW_010124371.1:2405-2607 GCF_000699245.1 Pterocles gutturalis
AGCCCAACCGTGGTTGTCCCCAAGCCCCACCAGCTGTCCCCACCCCCCTCCAGCTCAACCATGGCCATCCCCAAGCCCAGCTGACCAAAAGCCCAGTGCCACCGGTGGCCTTCACCAGCCCCCAGCTACCACCACATCCTACTCATGGCCGGGATGGACCTCACTGTCCTGACAAGGTCACCAACACCACAACATGTCACCT
>NW_010124372.1:0-552 GCF_000699245.1 Pterocles gutturalis
GGTACCTCTGTGTACACAGAACATGCACAAACACCCCCAGGGTAAAACAACTCAACAATTGTGTTGAATGATGACCCTCTTAATGGGCTTTACAGGAGTACATTAGATCATTCTCTGTGACAGCAGAGACAGAAAATATGTAATTATGTCTATAAAAGTATGCAGACATATAAGTAAATATAAATATATATTTACACTACTGATATCAAAAATATATAAAATACCCTCTTCGTACAGATGCCTGTATAAATAAATATATTTACACATACACAACCTTGTCAACATTCCAGCAGGTTAGGATATCTTTACTATGCTTGCTTGCACACTCTTGTGTAAGAATTTGGGAATAATAATCTCTAATTATCTATATTAAAATTCAGGAATTAGTATATAGCTCTCAGAACTACCACCACTCCCAAAACAATGACATAACTAACACTACCAATACAGCCCACAAGCTTCAAAAATTTAACAAGAGAATTCTCCTTAAAACTACTGACTACGTGTAAAAATGGTTTTTAACTTATATTTCCTATTTCTCTTCCAAAGGAT
>NW_010124373.1:0-1174 GCF_000699245.1 Pterocles gutturalis
CAGGGTGTGGCACTGGATGGGCTTTAAGGTCCCTTCCAACCCAAACCATTCTGGGATTCTCTATGTGTTTGTGCACACACATACCTGTGCACCACAGTGTCTGGTGGGAGCAGCAGCCAGGAGGAGCCTCCTCCGGAGCCCCCCGGCTCCTCTCCTCAGGTGTGCTGGGGTTTCTGTCAGAGGCGGCTCCCCCAGGGTTAGGCCGCTCGGGAGCTTCAAGGAAAAAGACAAGTCACTAGATTGCTTATAGCCGAGTTATAAATTCCATTAACTGAATCGGCAATGCTTTATTTTCAGTGCTGACTGGATTCAGGAGCAGCCATGGCCTGTGGGCACAGGAGAATGCTGCTGTGTCTCCTGCACAGCCAAAGCCTGGACAAAGGCCTGTGGGTCTGTGAGGAAAGGATGGTGAGTGGAGGACGCGGCAGGCCAGGGGTGCTGCGGGGTGTCCCCTGTGCCCCCATGCTACGTCCCTTCACCCAGAGGGTAGGAGACACCCACCTGGAGACAACCACCCCAGTCACTTCTCTCCTTTGGGGCGTTGTCCAAAACTGGAGTTTGTCACCTGGTGTGCAACAAATCAATGCACACGCAGAGTTGAGACACCGTTTTATTGCATTTCTGCAAAGAGATGGGTGCTGGCTGGTAATCCACAAAGCTAGCACCCCTGCTTACAGTCCTATCGGGTATTTATACTGTTCAAAATGTTAGCTGTGTCTTCTTTGCCCCATCCCTTTATGTATAATTGGTTAGTTCTTATCTCTTAATTACAAGCGGTTAGTTCTCTTCCTGCTTCAATTTAAAGGTATAGTGGTTTTTAATTTTACTACGCATGCTCGGTAAGTGTGGGGTCTTAATTCAAGGGGGGTCTGAGATACCTGGAGGTGTGGTCTTCACATTATAATAAGGTTTCAAGATTTGTAATAAAAAAAGGAGGGGTAAACGCTCCCAAATCGCTCCCCTTGTCTCGAAAGCCAGCCCGATCTAGCACTGCGCACGTATTCCCTGAGTTACCAGTTTTAATTTCTTTATTGCCAGACAGCAGGGATGCCGGGCTGCTTTCTGTGCTGGCTGGACTACTCCGTTGAGTGAGTCACGGAAGCCGGTCACCTTCCTGGGGCCACCCGGCGAGGCCCCGGCCGTCCTTCCGGAGCGGGCTGCGTGCGGCTCGGCG
>NW_010124374.1:0-488 GCF_000699245.1 Pterocles gutturalis
CTTTCACTGTGACAAGCACCCTAACACAAGCTTGGGCCCCAGAGGTCTCAAGGATGAACCTCTACTTAGTGGTAAGAAGTGGTTCAGATACAGGTTATATGAGACAAGGGAGAAAAGTTTCTTAGTAGCAAGTGTTAGCCATCAGGACAGGGAAGGAAGAAGTGGAGGGGCTTTTTGGAAGGATGAAAATACCGTTCTGTTCCTATCAAAGGGAAGAAGGGGAAAGCTTGTTTACATCACAGAAGATACAGATCAAAAACTTGTTTAGCCTCTCTTACATCCTGTCCTTAAAACAGTGCTAAACAATTTGAGAGTTACAAAACCTGGACTTTCACAAGGTGGTACCAAAGGCTTAGTATAGAGCTCCAGGGTCATTTGGAGAGAGTAACTGCCCTGTAACTTTGTTTTTACAGTGCTAGCATTCACACTATCCAAGTTTAGGTACCTGATAATCCAGACAATGTAATCTGTCTTGTTTCCCTTGATTC
>NW_010124375.1:0-27906 GCF_000699245.1 Pterocles gutturalis
TGATCAGGCATTGGAACAGGCTGCCCAGGGAAGTGGTGGAGTCACCATCCCTGGAGGTGTTCAGGAAACGTGTAGATGTGGTGCTTAGGGACATGGTTTAGTGAGTTAGGAGGTGTTGGGTTTGACTTGATGATCCTTGAGGTCATTTCCAACCTTAATTATAATGATTCTAATGATTCTACTAGTGCAGAGTTTAAGGGCTTTCAGTTCTCTGCTTCGTGCCTGAGAAAGAAAAACATGGAGAGAGTTGGGTGGAGAAAGTGAAGGCAAGAAGGAAAAAAAAGAAATGCTGAGAAAGGCAGCATTTTTAAGGAATTAAATTAGGGGTCTAATTCTTTTCTGGGCTTGGCACAAAGTCACTGTGTGACTTCAGGATCCACATCCTAACACTCACGCCTTACCCTCCCCATCTGTTCAGAGGCAAAATGAGTGACTCAGGCCTGTCCTGTTTTGTAGAGTTCATCACCATATCAAGAGCACTAGGCTAAAACATGCAGTAGAAATATCAATATATTATCTATCAAATAGATTAAATGACACATACTGGATTGTTACTGGGGGAGGCTGGATAGCCAGTGAAAGCATAAGATGAAAAACAGTGGATAGTGGAGGTGCCAAAGCCCTGATAGTGATCTGCCTACTCTCTGGAATAGACCACATTAAGGAAGTTACTAAATTCATTTTGATTTTTGAGTTTTCTCATCTTATAGTGGCAGGATGCTTGGATAACTCTCAGTTGCTTGTTTTCTTTGTAAGGGCAGTAAAGCACCTTTCTTGCTTACCTTCCAGAGCTATTTCATACCTTCCAGTCTCCTGTGTACAGGTGCGTGAGAAGAAGGCCTTTTCCAGCTATGTTGTCATTATTGCTGGTGACCTGGGACAAAAGATAAGCTGAAAAGAGAGAGTGACAGTGACCTGTTCGACTTTTCTGTTTCACTTTATCTGTTGCCTTTCTGCTTCATCAGCAGGGCTGGACCGCGTAATAACTTCTCCAGGGCTTAACTAGTTTCAAACATCAGCATTACTCACACCTTTCTCTTGAAGAAAATGTACAGCCAATTTAAGTGATTTATCACAGTTCTAACTGTGGCTATAATTCTTATTAGTATGATTATTATTGTATTTTAAAGACATTGTTCATCTTACCACTAAAGGTTATTTTTCACTCTGATAATATTCTACAGCCAGCTTCTAGGTAGATTTTCTTTGAACCATTTCTTCTCCCTTGTTGGTGAAAATGTCTTTGCCAACTGTTTTTTTACTGTCTTACACACACACATCTGCCTATGGCATGCAACTGCTAATCAGTCATATTCCCATTGCATTCCCAGTGCTGCCAAAATTTGAAGTGACGAGCAGTGTGCCAGAGAGGATTTCTTTCTTTGATGAAGAAGTCAGGGTGAATGTTTGTGCTTTGTAAGTATCAGAGCTGAGAACACGTTTGTGCACAAGAAACATGGGATAGAGGATGGTGTGCTGTGCTGGGAAGCAGGGATGCTGCTGCTGATTCAGAGTATGGGTTGGAGCAATCCCTTTAGCTATGACTTCCATGACATGAAATACGATAACTCTCCTCCTGCTACATACCAGAATTAGAACTGGGAGTGTTTGCGTGTGTCCAACAGTTTGAAGATATCAAGCGGTACATACTTGCTAGCTGTGTTTTATTTATTATTGCAGAAAATGAGAGAAATAGTACAGAAGCTCATTCCGAAGGGCAGAGTGGCATTAGCTAAAGGGGATCTTTCTGCAACACATCCTGCTTTGTGTAAGGCACTAATGAGAAAAGCAAGCAGTTAGGAATGATATGCCAACCCTTGGTGCAGCACCACTTTCCAGCTTCAGACCTTGAAGAACGACTACACCAAGACAATGGGAAAGCAGGCTATTTTAACAAGATGCCAGAGACAGCCTAAAATAGTTGATGGGAATTCTGCTAACAGGTCCTAATTCCCAGCTGGTCTTCCATCTGTGCTCTGGGGACTCCTGAGGGGTTTAAAGTCTGCATTGCTCTTCAGTCTTTGCAAGTTTCATGCTAAGGACACACGATTGAATTCTTGTGCCTCTTCCTCTCCTAGGTACACTTACGGCCAACCGGTGCAAGGGAATGCCCGAATCAATGTGTGTCAGCAGCGCTTTTATAGTCCACGATGTGAGCAAAGCCAGAAAGAAACCTGTGAAGCTGTCACTGGACTGGTATGATACATGCAAGGCCTTTCTTCCCAGTCAGCTTTACCCATCACACTAACCAGCATGTAGCACAGTATTTGGTGGCCTCATTTCCTGGGGAACACCAGAGAGACAATACCAGAGACATGTTTTTTCTCTTCTCACTATCTCACAGGCAGTGCTGAAAGACCATTAAGTTAGTTTGTACCAATTACCTCATTAGGAGACTTTGATTTTTCCCTCAGAAAGAGTCAGTAGGAGGGAGGGAAGCTTATGAAACTATAAATTTGTGATAATTCCTAAAACACTGGAGCTGTGTTCTTACAAAACCTAATCAGCAGACCTCTACTGGGAGTCTTTGAGGACACTTAATGTTAAACTAATGATTAATTTCTCCACTAGATCAGACTCAAAGTGCTCTGGTCATAGAGCTCAGCCATCATGCAAGATGGGTTTAGGAAGGAGCATGAGCATAGAGAGGACTAGGGGGAATGATGAGAGAGGTTTCTAGGTGTAGGGGTAAATGGCATTGAAACAATGAGCCAGGAAGGGAGCCAGGGAGTGAGAAGTGTAGGGTAGGAGGGGACTGAGTAGAAAGGAAGACACGAAGAAGAGGTAGGCAGAGGCAATGAAGCTCTTCAGAGACTCACTAATACAGATCCAGGAACTATTTTCCAAGCATTGAGAAAAATGGGCCTTCCCCTTTTTGCTCCTTTTTCAGCTGGGGAAAGATGGCTGCCTCAACACTGTCATCTCCATCAAAAAATTCCAGCTCTACCGCAGCTATGCCAGGATGTATACCGGCCTCAATGTAGAAAGCATTGTCACTGAAAATGGGACAGGTAACACTAAGTGGAGGTTGGGCACAGCTAATTAAAGCTAACAGGTGGTACTTTCTGAGAGAAATCTCCTGGATCCCCATCTGTGTGGTAAACAACCAACAATCACCATTGTCTCCATGTAGCTCTCCCTCCAGAGCATCACTGTTCCATACAGCTTTTCAAAAGAAACAGCTTTCTGCCCAGGTCTGGCTTCTGTTTCCTTCTCTTTATATTGGGTGTGTCCCACAGGTATCCAGATGAAAGGCTATGACTATGTAGCAGTCAACCAAGAAGATGACAGAGTGATGTTCAAGAATATGGATCTCTATTACAAGAGGGGAATTCCTTACTATGGTGAGGTGGGTACCTGAGAGGATACATTTAGACCAAAACCCACTGAGGTCCAGCATAATGATCTCTCTGTTGCCCGATATATGGCTGTTCCCTAACTCTGTGCTGACAACTTCCTGTGATAATGCTGCATAAGAGTGACTGCTGCATCATTCTGTCATTAAGTTAGGTGTTCCTAGAGAAAATAAGAGAATTATATCATACCTGCACTGTTAGGGTTTTTCTTTTGCAATAGTTAAAGAATGCCTAAAAGGTGGATAAGTGAAAGGTCATGAGTGGGGAAGAAAAGGCTGCAAGAAACTACTTCAGCAACAGCTGTGCCTAAACTAAAGGTAGGATTTAGCCTGTGTTGCATCACACAGTCTCAGGGACGTTTGCTTAGAGCATTATAGGTGTTGAAACACATTCCAACTTATTAGCAACCTGCACATGCAGGATTAACCCAGGCACAGAAAAGAGGATGAACTGTACAGCATTGTTCTGATATGCAATGGGGACAGGGGGCCTAGGATGCCTTGGAGGTGGGAAGTGCTGCCAAGCTCCACAGGTTATCTGTGGCCATGAAGCTATCTGATTGCTTTAGTTTTGTTAATCAGCGATCTCCAAAGAACATGTGCTCTGGAGTCCCTCTGTTTCTATTTGCACAGGAAAGGAGAGCATGATGTAAGAATTTAAACCATCATCTCTCACTTAGTATTCTTTAACTTACGTGGTGGCCAACTGAACTGAAGAGAAACAGAAGGCTTATCATCAAAAGAATCTTTTATACAAGATAATGCATATAAACAATTTATTCTCCCTCTGTGATATATAATTTGTCCTTGCACTGATGGGAATTGCCTGCCTTTGCCTGTCACAGAACTCCTGCTCCTTCAAAATATTGAGGAGCATTTGCCTCTTAAACACGTTTCACTCTTGATTTCTATTCCCTGCAATTGTCCTCAGTGCTTAACTGAGTGTCCTCTGGAGAGCAGAGCATTTCCCATTCTTTTTTTTTTTTTTTTTTTTTTTTTTTTTTTTTTTATTCCTTGGGTTTTTTTTTTTTTTGTTTTTTTTGTTTTTTTTTTTTTTTTTTTTTTTTTTTTTTTTCTGAATCCCTTGGGTATTCTTTTTGTTCAGATTGTTGTGACAAATGTGAATGGCAAGCCCATTGCTGATAGGACTGTCCTGCTGGAGCTCAATGAAAAATATCTGGCCAACTATACCACTGACAAGAACGGCACTGCTGCTTTTTCCATCGACACGTCCAACTTCTTTGATCCCAGTTTTAATTTGAGAGTAAGTAAATACAGGCTTCAGTCTAATTTCTGAAAAAATACTTCATTGGAGGGAGAGATGAGAAGTAATTGGTGGGTGCTGGTAGGGTTGTTTCAGATGAGGAAAGTAGGCAGTCACTCCACCAACACCTGCAACTTGTGTGAAACTAATATGAGAAAATGCCAAAAATTTTTCATACCAGGTCTTGCTCTTGGCTTAAACAATCCCACAAAATCAACTTCCCAATAGAATATTTTAGGGGGAAGATGCCTTTGCCTCTCACCTGCCTGGAATTTTTTTATTTCCCACTTTGATAATTCTCCATGTATGACTCTTCTGCTTCATAGGTCAGGCAGGCACCAGATGACTGTGCAGACTTCTTCATCTGGAGGAATGATAATGAGCCCCAAGCCTTATTCTTTGTCCGGCGTTTCTACTCACGGACCAACAGCTTTGTGAAAATTGATCCGGTGAAGGAGAACCTCCGCTGTGACCAGCAGCAAACAATCGACATTCACTATGTACTGAACAGAGAGGGCTACAGTAATGCTAGGCACGCAAACTTCTACTATGTGGTAAGTGCTACCACAACTCCCAAAACATCTCTTTTCTTTCCCCTTCTCTTGAGCACCATATAAGGCAGAAATCTACAGATCAGACAGTGGTTACAGGTCACAGCTGAACTTGATGGCCTTTGAAGCCTCTCAGGACACCATTAAAAACAATTTCATGGGGGAAGGGAGGAGGTGCTTTTGATCCTGTCTTATGAGTTTTCTCTATGCCCAGGTCATGAAAAAAGGAAAAATAGTTCTCAGTGGTGAGAAGCAAGTCAACATCTCTGGTGGTAAGTTCTAGACTATATTACTACTGATACTTCAGAGCATCATTCTGAGTATCAGAGCATTAGTAAGTTTTGTAAGAAGGGATGAAAGCAGAGAACTGTAACTAAATCAGGTACTAGTTCTTAAACCCCATGACCTGTCACCACTCACAGTATCATTTGCTTCTGCTGCAGCATCCAGCCAATCCCTCATATCATAATGAAATTTATCTTGTTAGTTGAAAGATGAAAACTTTGTTGTGACTGAACACAAGGAATGTAACCTTTTTCTGTTTTATTTCTTACTTAGGAGTATTTACAGTTTCACAGTTATTCTGTGACATCCTAGTCTTCACCCATTAGAAAACTAAAACTTTTTCAAGTTTGAAATAATAGGTGTCCCACTTGACAGGGATATTTAGCAGTTAACTGCTTGGGATTCATTGCACTTTCAGAATTCTCCAAATACTTAAAAATGACAGTTTTCCCATCAATCACAGCAAACTGAACTTTGTTCTTTAATTGTTAAAAATATATTTTCTTGCAGAACCTGGTTTATTTCCAATCTTCAGTGGGTGGCTTAAGTAAACCTCACTCCACATGTAGGACTTGTTTTTTAGTATTTGCCATCTTTGGTCTTAAGCTTAATTTCCTGTCCCCGCTCTAGTAGCTGTCATCCATGTACATAAGTACTTCATATTTCTTACTGTTAAGAAAGCTCTCTCTTAGCTCA
This sequence comes from Pterocles gutturalis, assembly GCF_000699245.1. Taxonomy (NCBI): domain Eukaryota; kingdom Metazoa; phylum Chordata; class Aves; order Pterocliformes; family Pteroclidae; genus Pterocles; species Pterocles gutturalis. The sequence continues at coordinate 6,152 of NW_010124375.1, forward strand.
GGAGATTGGCCTGTCTCCTCTGGTGTAGGAGGTTATAGATTTTGAGAACCGAAGGCAATGTGTGCTCTTCTCATAGCAATCATGCACAGATTTGCCTGCCCAAGTTCTAGTCAGCTCAGACCCATCTTCTGCAAAGCACCCTGCTCTCAGCATCTTCCAGTTTGTATCTGTCATCTTGCTGATGGGACCTGTTCCTCAATCTCTGAGAGATGAATCTTCCAATATCCAACTTCCCTGGTTTTTAAAGGTGCTGGTAAGTTATGGATAAATATGATATTACCAACAAAGCTGAGGCTTGTTTAATCTCTTCTGTTGGCTTCTCCTTTCCTGTTTCATGTTCCTTCCACAGCTCCCAGAGGTACATTCTCCATCACACTGACTGTCACTGAGAAGCTTGCCCCCCAGGCAAGACTATTGCTCTACACAGTGCATCCTCATGGGGAGATAGTGGCTGACAGTTCTTGGATACGCAGCGATGTATGCTTCAAAAACAAGGTGAAAACCTTTGCTTTCGTATTAAGGGCTATATCAGCTGGCTCCTTGCCAATAGAACACTTAGAGAATTACTTCGTCAAGAGCTCTGCATTCAGGATGGCCTTTAGGAATTGAAAAGGTACAGATGTGCCTGGGAACATGAGGAGCTGTCCCTGGAATTGGCAGCTATGCCCAGACTCAGCCTAAATTCTCAATGGAGCGGGGAGAGGGAGCTCATTAGGGGATTACAGGCGTTGTGAATTTTTACATTCATAAGGGATTCATAAGGGCCATCTAGCAGCAGGATCTTCACCCCACAGAGAACAGACTGAGTGCTGGTGAAAGGTGAGATGTAGCTCTATGTGCCAAGCTCATTCTCCTAATTTCTGTGTGGTTGTCTTGAATTTATTCACTTCCAGCTCCAGCTTGAGTTCTCAGAGAAGCAGGGTCTTCCAGGCTCTAAAGTAAGTCTCCACCTTGAAGCTGCTGCCAACTCCTATTGTGCCCTGCGAGCTGTAGATCAGAGCGTCCTTCTTCTTCAGCCAGAGGAAGAGCTGTCTGCTCAGAGTGTAAGCCACAACCCCAGTCCTGTGTTCTTTTGACCTAGGGACATCCAGAATGATACTCCAATTCCCACCTGTGATCTCTTTACTGCTGGCTGTATTTTTATCTCTCCCTTTGAAACAGACATCTCAGTGATTAAACAAAGGTCTATGTCAGTTGTACACTTCAAAGACAGAAATTGATAGTGATGTTTACTTTTGGAAAGCATGGCAGTGTAAGACATATCCCAAGAACACGCCTAATGTGAATTCTTGAAAGCATAGCTCCTCCCTGGGGAGTGATTATGTCAAAATTGCATTTTATGACTCAAATAGGCCTTGGACCCAGAAAAAAAAAAAGCTGCAAAGTATCTTGTTGGACTCCAGTCTTCTCTTTGCATAGCTCAGGAGTGTATCTCAGTGCTTTTTTGCTCAAGGTCACCCCACAAAGCCATTGCATCTCAGAAGGAGGAGGGCAAAAGCCAGTCCTTCATGCATATCACCAGCCAAAATTGCTTATTCATCTCTATGTAGGAATCACTAGGCAAACCCACTGCAGTCTACAGGATTGCTCAGGGATCACCACAAGCTTTGAATAGATGTGATTTTGTACCTGTCTGGGACCTTCCTTGTGTTTACACTACATGACATTCTCACCTCCCAGGTGTACTACCAACTTCGTGTGAGTGATTTATATGGCTATTACTACAATGGGCTCAGCCTGGAAGATGACAAGCCAGAAGGGTGTACCCCAGTCAAAACCACCTTTTTTGATGGCTTGTACTATGAACCTGTGAATGTCAGTCGTGATGGCGATGTCTACAGAATTTTCAGGGTACGTGCTCTGTGTGGTTCTTTAAGTGGGAGGTATTCCAGAAGAATTCATGCACATTAACATTCAACTTTCTCAGGTGGTGGTTCTGACTGTTAAGAGAAGGCATCTGATGCCTAGAACTGCCTAAAGTCTCCGATCACCCAGTTTCTGCCTTATCCTCAACTCTCGCTCAGGAAGACTGAAAATCCCTTCTAGATATATTCACTGGGTTCCTGCCCGTGCTGCAGTAGACATTTCCTCAGCAGGACCATGGCACTGGCTAATGACATCAGGCATTCCTAGCACAGACCTGAGTCCATGATGCAGGCCACTTGCTTCCTGATAACTTGCCTCCACTCCCCATTGGCCACATGGTCTAAGACATATAATAAGCCTCATCATTACTGCTCTTCACAGAACACCAGGTGCTCCAGAAGAAAGACATAGAGGTTAGAGAGGAAGAGTTGTGACATTCAGGGTTGAAAGGGTGGGATGGGATGAGTGAGGACAGAGATGAGGTATGATAAACCACGTGGAAGAAATAGCATGGCATCCAATTTAGAGACAATGGACATTCATGGATTTAACAGAAGGACCACTCGCTGGATGAGGAATTGGCTGGATGGTCACACTCTAAAGAGTTGTGGTCAATGGCTTGATGTCCAAGTTGAGACCGGTGACAAGTAGCATTCCACGGGTGTCGGTATTGGGACCAGTGTTGTTTAACAACTTTGTGGAGACATAGACAGCGGGACTGAGTGCACCCTAAGCAAGTTTGCCAATGCACCAACCTGTGTGGTATGGTTGACACACTGGAGGGAAAGGGATATCATCCAGAGAGATCTTGACAGGTTTGAGAGGTGGGCCGGTGAAAACCTCATGAAGCTCAACAAGGCCAAGTGCAAGGTCCTGCATGTGGGTTGAAGCAATCCCAAGCACAAATACAGGCTGGGAGGAGAATGGATTGAGAGCAGCCCTGAAGAGAGGGACTTGGGGGTGCTGGTTGATGAAAAGCTCAACATGAGCCAGCAATATGCACTTGCAGCCCAGAAAGCCATCCATATCCTGGGCTGCATCAAAAGAAGCATTAGCAGCAGGTTGAAGGAGGTGATTTTCCCCCTCTACTCCGCTCTTGTGAGACCCCACCTGGAGTACTGCATCCAGCTCTGGATTCCACAGTAGAAGAATTACATGGACCCGTTGGAACAATTCCAGAGGAGGGCCACGAAGATGATCAGAGGACTGGAGCACCTTCCATATGAGAACAGGCTGAGGGAGTTGAGATTGTTTAGCCTGGAGAAGAGAAGGCTCCGGAGGGAACTCATAGAAGCCTTCCAGTACTTAAAGGGGGCCTACAGGAGAGATGGGGAAGCACTCTTTATCAGGGAGAGTAGTGATAGGACAAGGGGTAATGGTTTAAACTGAGAAAGGGTAGACTTAGAGTAGATATTAGGAAGAAATTTTTTACTGTGAGCATGGTGAGGCACTGGAACATGTTGCCCAGAGAAGTTGTGGATGCCCCATCCCTGGAGGTGTTCAAAGGCTTTGAGCAACCTGGCCTAGTGAAAGGTGTCCCTGCCCATGTCAGGGAGGTTGGAACTAGATGATTTTTAAGGTCCCTTCCAACCCAAGGCTTTCTATAATTGTATGATTCTAAGATTATGCACTGGTAGCTAGTGCATGCCCTACATGACATGATTGATTATTTCACATTCAGGATATGGGCCTGAAGGTTTTCACCAACTCTGTGTTACGGAAGCCAGTTCTGTGCAATGAAGACAAATCAGATATGGAAGAATACTCTGTCTATTTTGACCATGGTGTTGCCCATGTCGGTGGCTATAACACAGGTAAAAGAAAGTTCAAACTGTATCTCCACTCCCAGTCTACCTGGTCTTCAAAACAGTTGCCTGTATAAAATAACAGCCAGCGTGTTGAAGTTTTTTTGGTGAATAGGTCTATGTGACCCATTTTGCCTCTCATAAACTCTTTCTGACAGTCCTTGCAGTAAAGTAAATTCCCTCTCACTTATGTACAGGATACATACAGAAAAGACAGGTAATACCTGGATGCTACTTCTTTAATAAACTGATATTAGTTTTTCAGGGTTTTCAGGTGAGAACCTTTCATCAAATCACAGTTCAACTAAATATTTAAAAAGAAATGCCAATGCAGGAAAACAATGTCAATTCCCAATGTCAAGAATTCACACAGCACTTAGCATACTGAGCATATCGTCTCCAAAGCCTTTACAGATCAGCAAGAGTTATGATTATCTTTCTCCAAGTCAGATTGCTCAGCAAAAGGGCAAAAGTAGCAGTCATAGGTTCCCACCAGGGAAATTGCTATTCAACACTATGAAAAAGTTCTTCCCAGTGAGAGCTGTGCTACACTAGAAGGGGTTCTCCAGGAGGTTTCCAGGAGGTTTTGGAATCTCCATTGCTGCAGGTTTTCAAAACTGAGCTGGACAAGACCCTCAAGCAACATGATCTGACTTTGAAGTTAGTTCTACTTCAAGGAGATTGGAGAACTCCAGAGTTTCCTCTCAACCTAAATTTTTTTAATGACTCTGTGATTCTATGATTCTAAGTCCAGAGGAATAGTAAAATACTGTTATTTCCATGATAGGGCTAGGAAATCTGAGTTACCTCCATGCTCAATGAGTTGTGGGACATCACAAGTGAGTCCATAACAAAACTGGAAAGAGGGCCTTGACTCCTAATTTGGATCTGTAGTTTGACTATATGAACAAAAGCAGTTTTATAATGGATGGGTTATTCACCTCCAGTTTTAACTACTGAACAGGGTAAAAATGATTTGAGTTCTTAGGGAGGTTGGTAAGGCATTATAAGCTTTGGTGACAATACTGGCTACTGTTGTCCATTTGCAAATCAAAAAGAGCTGAGGATGGGGAACATGCCTTTCTAACTGGATGGATGAGACCTTTCAGTATGAAATGAAGCAAAATGTCTCATGAAATAGCTAAATTTTCTAGTATTTTCCACAGGAAAAGAGAATAGAGAAGATATTGTTTCTTCCCATACCCTCTATCTGTTATAATTTTCCTTTTTTATGGGAAAAAGAAAGGAAAAATGCTTGAACGGAATACTTAGTGTTCATTTATGGTGTTCAGCATGTCTAATGGCAGTTCAGAATCTTCTGGCCTGGCCTCTCTAATATTATGCTTTAACCCTACACAATCTTCTAGCTCAGACAAAGCTTCTTGCTGGAGGTGGTAGTAACACTGTTCGGAAATTCTTCCCTGAGACCTGGATTTGGGATCTGGTTCATACCAAGTGAGTCTTTTTATCTTCACTTCTTACCTCCTGCGTGCATTTTTGAATTGATACGTGTTGCTGAAATGAGTTCTGGGAAGAAGCCATGGAATATATATCTGCTTTGTAGATGCAGGTCTTCTTTTCCCATTTTGCTCAATGACTGCTGAGCTCCCGACCTTGTACGCAGTGTCAAACCTACTTGAACCGTGAATGACATCTGCTCTGTGCTCTGGCTCCCATCCTTCTCATGGGGAGAAAGAATAAGGGCTAAGAGTAAAATAAAGACATTTGTTTAGAAGAAAGCAGGAGCAAAACTTGTTATTTTTTCATCGAATTTTGAATTCAGCAGCAGAAAGGTTATTTAGTTTTTCTATCCAGGCTATCACAGCACCTGCAATGAGAATAACTCCATCTTAACTATGCATCCAGGGGCTGTTCTAGAATATTAACCTAAATTTTTTTGGCTCTAATCTGTATGTTTGGATATTATGGTATTTAAACAAATGCTATTTTTAAATTTAAAAAGCTGAGTATTCTTTCAAGTGTTTTTTAACATGTAGTCTCTGGCACCTTCATCTTTGCTTCCAGCTTTATAATATTTTTTTAAATATGTAGCAGTATCTTGCAGAAAGTGACATGAAAACACAAGTACTATCTCAAGCAGGGAGCCTATTCTATAACTTGGCTAGAAAATGCTAAAGATCATTTCTCATTCTGTTCTTCTTATTTTCCTCAGTTCCAGGGGAGAGGTCAATGTCTCTTACACCATTCCTGACACCATCACAGAATGGAAAGCTAGTGCTTTCTGTGTACAGGATGAGGCTGGGTTTGGCATCTCCTCTCCTGTTTCACTGACAGCATTCCAACCATTCTTTGTGGATCTCACCTTGCCATACTCTGTCATTCGAGGGGAAAAATTTAATTTAATAGCCAACGTCTTCAACTACCTCAGCAAATGCATCCAGGTATCTCAAGTTTCCTTCTGCTTCCTATATTGCTCATCTGTTTCCCATAGATCCCAGCATTCTCCTGCATAATGCATCAAAAATGCAGAAATAAGCGCTTAACTCATGCTTTAGCCTGACACATTACTCTCTCACCCTCTCTACGTGGACCCATCCCAGTGTCATAACACTAGGAAAATGTGGCTGATGATCACTGTGGCTGGTCCACAGAAGATAAGAACTTGCTCCTTATCCCTGCATGATTTAGTTCCTCTTTTTGCTCCTGAAGGATGAACTTGAGCAGATAGTATGGGTACTGTGCTGTGCAAAATGCAATACATACTGAGTATGTTGTATGTAGCAGTAACTCATATGAAGACTTGACTAATGACCACAGACAACTTGGTCTACTTCTGTCAAAACCAGCTACTAACAGTGGGCAGAAAAGAGACAGTTTTGCCACTTCTGCAGAGATATGCCCCATTCTTCTGTCCTTGTACCATTCCATAGATTAAGATGTCTTCTCCAGCAAGTCTCCCTTGCTCTGCAGCCTAACTTGAGGGGCAGCCTACTTAATTTGTAATCTTGCTCCTTCTTTCTTTGCCTTAGATCAGTGCCATACTGGAAAAGTCAAGTGACTATAAGGCAGAAATCCTTTCACTAGAAGGCAACACAACTAGAGTGTGTGCCAATGAAAGAAAAACCTATATTTGGGCTGTTAGCCCCCAAAAACTTGGTAAGTTTGTCTTTTCATCACCTTGATATATCCCTGTTCGATCTTTCTGCCTCTGTCAATCCCACCCTTTAATGCAGCATCAAGGCAGGCATTTCTGGACAGCTCCATTAATTGCTCCACAAATTTAGTACTGGACCTCTGCTAAAGTTCCCTTAGACACACTGAATGAGCAGTGAATTGTTCTGACACTTTATCTCTTCTGATATTTCGTAGTCCATTTCCTGTCCATTTTAGGAAGAACTCTTCACTTGCCACATTATGTCTGAAGTACTGGCAAGATTTCATATGCCTATGATTTTTCAACTGACTGTTTTGCACCTAAGCAACTGTACTCAGTAAGAATAAAATTTGCTAATAATTTTTGACTGAATTCTCAACAGGCAAACAGGACACTGTTCTTCCTCAATTTTACAGCTCTGTTAATTCCCACTGCCTTCAAGTCATCCTTGTTTTTAAAAACAAACAGTTACAGCGTCTTGCATGTGTAAGTGCCCCAAGATCTGAAGAACAAAAAACTTTTAATTAGCAAAGATTCTTCTCAAAATGAAGCACATATGGACCTTTTCTTTAAAAGATTGTTTCTAAAACCCTGTAGTCAGTGTGACTGATTACCTTCAGACTCACTGAGAAAGATGCAAAGTTATAGTGAAATGAAAACTGGATATGCAGCAAAATAATAATGCAGAGCTGAAAAAAAGAAAGCTGTTGTCTCCCTCTGGTAACTCTGATAATAATGCATTTTGCTCTAAGTAAAATCTCCTTTGGATTTCCAGCTTGAATGATTGCAGGGGTGAAGTAAGCAATGCCTGCAAAGCTGCTCACTTCAGGGTTGCTCCTCGGTGCTGCAGCAGCACTGAGGCTGCTCGTCAGTGTTTTCCCTTGGTTAACAAATTCTGTCTGAAGGAAAGAGGCAGCAGAGCTCTAACTATTGCAACACTGCCCTAGGCCAGAGAAAGCTCAGCACAAGGCTACAAAGAGGTGGACACTGGTAGTGAGTACTGCCAGTTTTTTTGCCAGGATCATCCCTGTTTCATTTCTCATGCTAGGGCCCCAGGTAACCACTCCTTCCCACTAGTGGACAGACATGGAGCTTTCATGTAATTTCTTTCTACTAAGCTGCCTTCAGGGGTAACCGCAGACATTGAAGATAACTTTATTTTCTTGGGCTGGTGGGTGGCTTTCCAGGTGAGGTGAAATTCACGATTACTGCTGAGGCCAAACTGAATACCAGAGGTACTGGAAACAGCACATCCCCAGAAGAGGAGACAATTCACAAGGACACCCTGATTCAAACCCTGCTTGTTGAGGTGCAGAAGGAAATCTGCATGTGCTTTGTGCTTTCTGGAAACTGCAATCACTGTAGCTGTGGGCTAGAAGCAGTTAGCTAGTGTGAGGAGGCAAGACGCTGACACAGATGGAGCTGTGTGCAGTAGGCTTTTCCATGAGTGTAAATCACAATGACCAGTGGCATCCACTGTCCTCCAGCCACTGTCTCCTTCTGGGACCACTAGCATACATGCCCTGACACCCCACAGATGTCAGTAAAGATGTACACAGAAGGGAGGAGATTCCATACCCTACCTGTAAGTGCCTTTAGCCTGTGACTCTAATACTGGAGAGAGGGGTGGAAGGCAGATAGAAAAGGAAAAGGATTTATCTTGAGCATCATAAAGCAGTAGTCACACAGGATTAGTTGGACAGAGTTCCTCTCAGAGGCTGTAAATTTCTGTTTTATGACTGCTTTCTAAGAAGGAAGGTGCTTTTGACAGGGTGTTGGGTAACAGAGAGAGGGAGCCAGGGACCAAGAGGTATTCTACTGGAGATAGGGTATGACTGAGTACAAGGGGTGCACTGTCTGGATAGCCACATCCACATCTTGTTTTACACCATTACATTGTCACGGATTCATGCTGATCTACACTTTTCTTCCTCTTCCTGACCACTTCCCTGCAATAAAACAGCCTGAAGGTATTGAAAAGGAACTGACTCAGAGCTCACTCATCTGTACAAAAGGTAAGACAAGTTCATTCATTCACTCCAGGGAGTCAGTGGAACTGCTTCACTGTCTTGTAGGTTTTGTCCTACAAAACCAGAGACCCTTCCAGGGGAGGAAAGAGGCTCTCAGGGTCAAGCTGCTGGGCTATAATTCAGGATTTTCAAAGATACCTTTGATTCATTGGGCAAGACTCTGCAGCATTTTCTTTACCCAGACTGCAGATCGTAACAGTCACTATAGTAATGCTTACAAAGTGAGTACTTATGGAAAAAAAGATTATTTTAACAATTCTTGTTACATTTTCTCATCAGGCATAACAACTTCTGAACCAGTGTCTCTCAGCCTGCCAAGAAACCTAGTGCAGGGATCAGCCAGAGCTTATTTTTCTGTTATTGGTAAGTTTAGTACTTAGTACCAAAAGTAAGTGGCATTGCTCTTGTGCCGCACCAAGTGCCATCATGTACACATGTGCAAAACTAATATAAAGTTGAGGAAATACTTAATCTTGATTTTAGAGGAAATGTTTCCTACTTTGAATAATGGCAGTGAAAGACAGAAGTTGCTTGGAATTCTCTCATATCACAAGAGGAGAAAATAGTCAGATTATTTCAATTTATATTGCATTTCAGATTATACTGCATTAGCATACCCTGCTCTGTATAGTAAATCAGCTAATTCAGATGAAAAGTAAAATAAGGTAGCTTTCTCTGAAAAAAAATTATTTTGATTTCTTGGAAAGAAAACTTCAGAACTTTGCTGACTGCATAATTTAATATTTATGCTTTTGCATAATAAAAAACATTTGTCAGTCGATATGTTCCCAAAGAATAAGACTTTCAGGTCCCAATCAACTCTATTGAACTTAAAGTCATTATTAAGACTGACAGTTCTCTTCAGTGAAAATTTTTGAGGTTCTGAACTCAGATTGCTTCCCAAACACAGTTGTTTTGCATGCCTGGGTCAGTGTGACTGTGCTGATAATTTGCAATACATCCTTGGTAGCCTATCAGCATCACACCCACATTACACATCATTCTCACATGTACACACAAAACAGGAAGGAGGTTATAAAAGGCAAGGAAGTCTAACCATTTTAAGGGTTCATAGCTATTTCTCAGAACCCATGCCAGCCAGTATTTGTGCTCAGTTTTTTCTCAAATTCTCAGTTTCTCCCAGGTGTCCAGCATCAAAATAAAATTTTAAAAAATGAGGGCATTTTAACCTTTCTTCTAAGCTGTATCTTTGATTACTGTGATTACTCTATATTGGTCATTGACCTTGGGTTCATAATAAGGTAATATAAAGCAATGTATAACACTATGTAAGAAAAACACGTTTGAACTGAACTGACTTCTTTTATCTTTAATTCTTCAGGAGACATTCTGGGTACAGCCTTGAGGAACATGGAGAACCTCCTCCATATGCCTTACGGCTGTGGAGAACAGAACATGGCCTTGTTCACACCTAACATATATGCCCTGGATTATCTGAATAAAACTGGGCAGCTGACTGAAGAGATTAGAGTCAGGGGTACTGGATACTTATCTCTAGGTGAGAGGTTTTCAGATTCTTGCATCTAATATTGTGATTATGTGCAGTGAACTCTAAAGCTCTACATGGTGAACATTGATCTCTGAATTATAGCGTCACGTTTACTGCATAGGAGTAGGCAATGACAGAACCTCAGAGTAGCATGTCCAACTTCCAGGAGCAAAAGCACCTAGAATTCATAGTGGGTGACACTATTCACCAGACATACATTAAAATTCAATCCTGATGTCTTACTGTTCCAGTTTAATAAACAGCAGAATAGTCCTTTTCTCTGTTTAGAAAATATCTGCTTTATTGTGTTTTCAGGGTACCAAAAACAGTTATCATACAAACACCGGGATGGATCCTACAGTTCTTTTGGGACACGAGATAGGGAAGGGAGTGTATGGTAAGTGATGACACTTTCTATTTCCCTCATGCAGCATCTTTATGCTTTGAAAAATGGAGAAGAGAAGGCTCCTTCCAGTACTTGAAGGGAGCTTATAAACAGGAGGGGGAGCGACTGTTTAAAGGGGTTGATAGTGACAGGACGAGAGGGAATGGTTTTAAACTAAGAGAGAGGAGGTTTAGGTTAGATATTAGAAGGAAATTTTTCATTCAGAGGGTGGTGGGGCACTGGAACAGGTTGCCCAGAGAAGCTGTGGATGCCCCATCCCTGGAGGGGTTCAAGGCCAGGCTGGATGGGGCCCTGGGCAGCTGCTCTAGTGGTTGGCAACCCTGCCCACAGCAGGGGGGTTGGAACTAGATGATCTTTAAGGTCCTTTTCAACTCAGGCCATTCTGTGATTCTGTGATTCTATGATTCTATGACATAGCTCAATTAATTTGAATCCCCCAGTAAAGGAGAAATTAATAAACCGGAGAGAATGCAACAAAAGATTGATGAGATGATTGGGGGCCAGAGTACATAATGTTCCAAGGGAGGCTGAAGGAACTGGGTTTGTTTAGCCTGTAGAAGGGGAGGCTACTGGGGAACCTAGATAAAGCTTTCTGCTACCTAGATGGGGACTGTAAAAAAGAGTCAGATTCTTGTCAGGGGTCCACAGAGTAAGAACAAGCTTTTGTCCTTAGTGAAGTTTCAACATGGAAAACAACTGAGTAGAAGGAAAAAAAATCTTCCCCAGGAGAAGGCTGCAGCGCAGAGGATGTGGATATCTCTGTCTCTGGAGGTTTTCACAACGTGATTGGACAAGAGACAACCTGATAGAGCTTTGAAGTTGGCACTAGTTTAAGCAAGTGGTTGGACTGGAGTCTTCCAGAGGACCCTTTCCACCTAGTTTATTTCATAATTATATTAATTAAGATTAGAAATTACTATAATCAGTCATCAAGTTGTGTCTATGCTTTACCCCTTCTCTGAAATAATGGTTTCAGCACAGTAATGGAGAAATCTCAGGTCTGTTTTTAATATCAGAATTTTAACTATCTTATGTAAAACTTAAAAAAAAATGTTTTATTTTACCTCAGACACTATGGAGTTCATTTTATATAATTTTCTATGCATATCCAGTTGCTGGTAAACTTTCTTGGTCTTGTTCACACCTTAGCTGCTTTCTGTTTCTGGTTCACTTTCAGGCTCACTGCCTTTGTGTACAAGTCATTTGCACAAGCCAGACGCTACATCTACATTGACGACAATGTCCAGTCTCAAGCTTTGATCTGGTTGGCAAGCAAGCAGAAGTCAGATGGCTGCTTTGAAAGTGCTGGGTCACATTTCAACAATGCTTTGAAGGTAACTGAGAAAACTATAGTCCCAAACTTTGAGTTCTGCCGTTGGGATTGATTTGGATCATTTCTGACAGACACAAGATTATCACCACAACCTTACTCTTCCAAGTCCTGTTCTCTCATGACTCTCAAATACAAGCAGGGCATGATTCTTATGTCTGCTTCTGGTTATGAGGTAGGAACAAGTAGAACTTTCTGATTCAGAAGTCTCAGGTTTTATTTTCCACCACTGCATTATGTGTTCAGCCACAGGCTATAATGTGCTTTACTGCATATGTGCAAAAGCCAAGAAAATGCATGAAATAATGTTGGCTTTATCCTGAGTGAACTTGATCTTTCTTGTTTCTGTGCATACAGGGAGACAGAAATTACTTCTGATATCAAATCTAACTTGTATCAGAACTATGAGTTAATTCATATTTTGTTTCTTTCTAGGACATCTGTACTGACCTGTTCTTTGCTTGTTTTTTTTTCAGGGTGGAGAAGAAGGTGAATACTCACTCACAGCCTACGTTGTGGCAGCATTGCTGGAGGCTGGACACTCGGCTGCGGTAGGTTTTTGATGCTGTTATGCTGTATTAGTCTGGTCAGCCACTTGTCAAACAATGTGCAAGTCATAGTCCTCACATCCATAATCTTTAACAATGTGGTAAATACTGACTGTAGGACAGTAGGGTCAGCTGAGAAAATCTGTTTCCAGAACCCTGCAGTTTCCATAAGCATTTGATGAGTGTTACAAATAAGTTATGTATCAAGTTCCTATGGATTACTTTGAAAAATCCCTGAGGAATCCAGTTGTGTTAAACAATTGTAGTCTATGTAGGTGCAAAATCCAGACTGAATTTGCCCACTCCATCCAGAGTTCAGTTTGAAATTTTCTCTGAATTTGCTCAGTGCAAAGTCCAAGTTATCCAAATCTTCAGTCCTACAAACACCCGCTGTGCATTTCGATCCAAGCTGTGTTTCCATTTCCCTGTTTCATTGTTAATAATGGAAGGGAACAATGAGCTGCTGGTTTGAATACTAGGCAGGGGGAAATGAGAGCTGAGTTCTGTTCTCTGCAATATAATTCTTCCATAGCCTTGAGACCCTGTCTTTTTGCTGACTTGTTTTTTTGTAAAATAGGGAAGATGAGAATTGTTTCCAAAGAATTTTGTTTCTGACAAAGATGTTCTAGGCATGCTGAGTTTTGCAGGTCCCTCAGATACTGTGGTATGTGGCATCATTTAAGTACATGAGACTGTCAGGATAAAAACATTGTGCAGAATCAAATAGTTCTTCAGCAACACGAATTTAATTACAAATATCTTCCTAAGAAGCTTCAAAACCTGGTGCCACAGCTGTAAGTGAAGCCGCACAGACAGAACATGTTTAGTAGTGTGCTGGTGACGTCTGAGCTGAAGTAGAACTCTCAGAGACAGACTATAACTAGCAAATGAGTAATAACATCCCAAAGAGCCTGCTTCATCATGAGGTCTCAATATGCTTTACATAGTTCTGTAAAAATTATCCACAGTTTAAAGCTAACGCAACCAAGGGATAAAGAACTCACCTGCATAATGACATCTTGCAAGTCAGGAAAAGAACCAGTGAGTTGTTAGTCTGGCCATGCTGCCTGTAAAAAAATGCAGAAAGAAGGCAGCACCACTGGAAGGGCATTTTTTACAGGGTACACACTCTAGGCCTTTACACATGTCATGGATCATGCATATTTTTAGCATGAAGGGTCAGTGATGGCAGCTTAAGCAGTGATGGAAGTATTTAAAGAGAAACTGAGACAGAAATCCAAGTACCTGACAACCCTGTTATGTTTTGCCTTACTAGCATCCTGTCGTTCAGAGTGGCATGAACTGTTTGGAGACTGCATTTGGCAATGGGGTCCACAACCTGTATAACCAGGCCCTCTTTGCCTATGTTTATGGTTTAGCTGACAAAGAGAAAAGATGCCAGTTCTTCCTTGAGAAGCTGGACGAGACAGCTACCAGAGATGGTAAGTGCGGTATGGCCATGATACAGGAAGGATAGCTGATGGAATCGCCTGTGGTATGATGTAAGCTATTCTGATGTTCAGTTTTCTCATCCGTGTTGCTCCCTTCCCATTTCATGCCTGCTATGCTTCCTGGAACTAAAACTTACCCAGTTCAGGACCCTCACGGCTGAAAAAACTTTTGGGTAAAGGCAGAGAGAGAATTGTATGCCTGTCTCCCACATGGTACTGCAGTGAATTAACTAGCAAGCGATTTTTCCATGCTTTTTACACCACACTTTTCTGTTTTCAGGTGGTTCAGTTCATTGGCAGAGAGAAAATAAGCCACCAGCAGAAAATTTTCCTTTCTTCTATTCCCGTGCCCCTTCTGCTGAGATTGAAATGACAAGCTATGTGCTCCTGGCTTTTCTCAGCAAAGCCAAACTCACTCCAGAAGACTTATCTTACATTTCTCGTATTGTGCACTGGCTTGTCAAACAACAGAACCCGTATGGTGGCTTCTCCTCCAGCCAGGTAACAACTGGGTGTGGTAAAAAGAAAGCTTTTGGGAGCAGTCCAGCCTGCAAGCTGGATCTTGATAGTATGACATATCTTTGTGACTGCATATTTGTTTGGATAGTATTTGATAAATGGTGCTGGCATAAGTCTCCTTGTCAGGGCACATTGTGCTCTTCATAGGCAGCTGCATACATATTTTAGTTTTAAGAAATGGGAATTTACCTGAGTTTGAAGCTAGCAGGAGACAGCAGTCACTGTTGACACAGCATTTTCCCAGATTTTCTGGAATAATTCAAATCTATTGCCCCAGAACTTGTATCTTGTACCCTTAGCTCTTTGCAAAGTCCCTCTCCATTTATGAGCACTGACAAAGCATCAGGGAAATAGCAGCTGTGCTAACCTCATGTACCATCTTACAGCGGGTATCTATCTAATTAGGGATCATGTTATTCTTCTCAGGACACTGTTGTTGCTCTCCAAGCTTTAGCCCAGTATGGATACCTCACCTTCTCTAAAAAAAGTCTTAACACAGTCAAAGTCAACTTCATGGAGTCCCACAGTCAGACTTTCCAGGTGAATGACAACAACCGCTTCTTACTGCAGCAGGCTTCCTTACCCACTATTCCAGGGAATTACAGTGTGGAAGTGAATGGCACTGGCTGTGTCTACCTGCAGGTAAGCAAGCTAGAAACTCAGCACCACCGCTCTGAGAACTAAGCGGGGGTTCCTCCATACCTCATTCCCCTCCATACCTCATGCCAAAGCCACAAAACCTCTAAGTCTGTGACCATCTCACATTTCCCATCTCTTTTAGACCACTCTGAGATACAACATCCATTTGCCAAAAAAAGTTGCAGGATTTTCTCTCTCCGTACGGCCAGACAATGTATCCTGCACAAACAACTTCTTACCAAAGTTTGACCTTGTCCTCTCTGCCAGGTAACTTCCTCTTATTGACCTACACCTTTGCATTCAGTTTAGTAAAGCATCCAAGGAATGATGTAAAGTACAGGCAGTTAACTGCTACTGTGCAGCTGCAGGAAGACAAACAAGATCACTGGGAGCTGAAAAATTACATTCATTGGTTTCCTCTCCATTTGCACACCAGACTAACAGAACTTTTCTCATTTTAGTTACACAGGAAACCGCAACGTCTCCAACATGGCTATTATTGATGTGAAGATGCTCTCAGGCTTTGTTCCTGTAAGATCTTCCCTGGAAAAGGTAAAGAATGGGAGCAAAGTGAATGGTAAACCCTGAAAACATAGGAAGCTGATAAAAATAGTCTCTGATTAACAAATTGGAGCCCCATGGGAACTCTGCAAAGTCCCTGGGCATAGCCTTCTGTCACATACTCTGTGTCTCAGACTTGCAGCTGTTAATCTGCTGAAGACAAATCTGTTAGGAGTTGACAAATCTAGTAGACCAACAGAGGTGAGACTGCTGCAGCTTCATATCCCCAGGTCCAACTAACAGCAAGGCTGAGTGTGTATTGCCAATAGGCAGATATATACACTATGCATACATACACACATATATATATACACATACATATATGCATATATATACGTATATATACACACACAGATCAACAGAAACATAAAAGACAGGACTTACACAAACACAGATAGCACAAATGGCCTTATCGTGTTCCCCTTTCTGGTTGATCAGACTGAAAGCTCATTTGTGGAAAAGATAAATAAATAAATAAATGTGTATATGCAAGCACATATACACATGCAAATATACAATGTGGATCTCTCTGGTAGCTGACCACAGACACTCAGTCTCCCCAGCACCTGCCCCTGGATCCTTGTTCTACCCAGTCACTGGCAACTGGACATATGCGCCCTGGAGGCTGCAGCCTCACTCCAGTGGCTGGAACTTAGTCCCCCAAGCACCGACACATATGTATAGTGGGTACCTCCAGTAACCAGCCTTAGACATGCAGTCTCTGCAGCAGCTGGGCTTGAAGCCTCTTGTCTCCCATTTGCCACATACACACACAAACACACACAGATAAGTCTCCACTAGCTGGTCCAGCCAAATAGCCTGACCAGTACCTGCCCCCAAGTCCTTATGGTCTCCTCAGTAACAGGCTCAGGCCTCCTGGTCCCTCTGGTAGCTGACTCAGACCCTTTGATATCTTCAGTATTTGGCCCAGACTTATGCCTGCTTCAGTAGCTGGCTGCCAAGCCACTTAACTCACTCACAAGCTAGTCCAGCTTTATATTCACTAGAGACCACACACTGACATAGACACGTCCATGCAACAAGCCTGAAGTCTAGTGTCTGAAGATGCTGGCACCCCCAGGGACACAGGTTCCAGTGATCTGTGGCCCCCTCTTCAGTGGCTGGCACTCCATATGCACACATCCGCAAAGAACAGAGAGCCCCTCACCTACAAAAATAGTCAGGAACTATTAAGAAGGCAGCAGAGACTGTGGTGACCAGGTTCAGGGCATGGCCAGAAATGTGTGCTGACCACCAACCTGTTTACATGCTGCTTTTATCCCATTTTCCTATCCTTTTTCTTCCCAATCCCAATCCTTTTGTTACTTCTGGTTCTTCCCCTAAAACATCCTGAAATAACTCTTTCCTGAGGCCCAGCATCCCATACTCAGCCCTGTGCCCCTGTAGGCAGCATTCACCTTAGGTCTGTAAGGTGATCCTTCCAGGTGATCCTTCCAGGGACATGCTGGTGTGGACTCAGTTGGTGGTATCACTCCCCAGCAACTGACAACAACCGGGCTGTTAACTGCCCTGTGGCAGCCCTGGGGGGAGCCAGGTCTGGATGCTCTGGTGGCTCTGCTCAGGTTACTGGTGTTTCCCTCTGCTCCTTAGTGTTTGTGTGCAAGAATCTTTAATCATACAACCTAACAGAACCTATTTAAGAAATATTTCTGCCATAGTTAAATTGCTCAAATGAGCATTTTGCAAAGTTATCACTTTGATGTGCTTATTCTGTCCTCTACAGCACAGTTTAACAAACAAAGTATGTCTCTTCCCTTACTATCCAGAAAACTTCAAATGATGATGACAATGCTTGGAGAGCACGGATAAGCACCTTGTTTCAGATCCTAGTGCAATTCAGGTTCTGCAACACATACATCAGCTTCAAGCCGTGAGCTGTAACCTTCAAGCAGATAAAAAGAAGGCGGCAATTAATTGCAGAGTCTGCTCATAGCTTGGTGCATTTATAATCATTCAGCATTGCTGTCTGAATTCTTTTTCTAGCTAGAACAGTATGAAATTCATAACTTTTATTTGGAAGATTTTTCCATTGAGATTTTATGCTGTTTGGCATCCTACTCCTCTTTATATGTACTCGGGGAAAAAAATAGCTGGTTTTTAAGGTTTGGAATATTTTGATTTTGTGTATTTTTATAGTAAAATAATTTTGCTCATATGCTTTTCTAAATTTTTTTTTAACTTTTGTTTTTTAAAATATACAGTAGACCAGCAAATGAGTCAGCTTGAGCTGCAGAGATCGTCGTGTAATTGTAAATTCTCATTGAAATCAGAGCACTCTTAAGTTAATGATAAAAGTCACACGCACCAAAGCTGACTAGTAAAACTATTTATAATTGTGTTTGGTTTGCATTCCTTATGGAAATAGTGAACTTGTGTTTCTTATTTTGACCACGAGATGGCGGGGTGGAATAAGAGAAGCATAGCAGCTACCCTAAACATATTTTGCTACGGAAGAGTTTATTTGTAAGTCTCGTTGGCAATTCTCCAAGTTAACATTGCTATCATTTGCCTTATTTAAAGCTTCAGTACCAGAATTCTGTTGTGGATCGTGTAGACATCAAGAACAACCACATCCTCTTCTACCTTCAGAAGGTAAATTTGGGAGGTTTCTTTTTGATTTTATTAAATTGGAAGTGTAAAACAGGCTCTGGGACAAAAGAAAAATCTAATCAATGGCAGATTAGCAATACACGTCTTCAAGACAGAAAGGGATTTCACTCAGTCCAACATCAAATATATACACACACAGTACCTGTAGTCTACAGTGAAGAGATACGCATTTGCTACTACTTTTTGTGAAGAATGCTTTATGATCAAATAGCATTTCACAAACATAGTTAAGTTGCATTCCATATTGCAAAAGTCCGCAGCCTACATAATATTCTCCAGCCTCTAAGTGATGCTTCTCATCAGTTGATCTGCGAGTATTTTACACAGAGTCAGTATCATCTGCTCCCTTTTAGAGAAATTTCTGTATGAAAAAAATAGTCATCCCACACCAATGACATTAATAAAGGGAATAAGAGAGAAGAAAGATGAAAATCAAAACACAAGGGATCTTAAAATACCAAGAAGGGAAGGAGAGGGGAAGCAAAAAGAAGTAGTAATGATATCTACCTCTCAAACAGTAATCTTTATTAGTTGGTCTCCAAGGACCTAATAAGGAAGACTGGAGTCAGTATTCTTAATTCACAGAGAAGCTGAGATGCTGAGATGTTAAAAGTTTACCCAGCAGGGCACCAGTGATGCAGAAAGTTCTCCAGAGCCTTTGTCTATGGCTCCATTCCTATGCAGAGGTCAACAAGACAAAAACAAGGACAAAGGGAGGAGAGCACAGAGGCACAGTCCCAGGCATGCAAGAAAAAGCTTGAGAAGCTGAGGAAGATGATTAAGGAGGAAAGTTTGGGACATTTGGCTGCAGGAGTGTGGAATGAGGAATGGAACCACAGGGGAGGATGGAAATCTTGAGTTCAAAGTGATTAAAGTCAGAAAAGTGGAAAGAAGATTCATAGGGGTGCTGAAGGTTATTTTAGCTGGGAAAAGGCAAGGAAAGAAACTAACAGAAGCTTTCAATGACAGGATGAATGCTGATGTGCTGAAAGCCACAGTAACTGGGGAATCATTGGGGTAATTCACAATGGAAATATGAAGAGGAAGAAAGAAAAGAGCACACAATTTTAGCAAGAAAACATATTTAGCAACATCTTTTAAATTATTACATGATTTTACATCAATTTACAATCTGGAGAGAACTGTATAACGGTATCTGTACTTTGTCACCCAGTCTGACCCAGAAGTGCATCTCTTGAACCTTAGCCTCAGGGGTAGATATGAAAAGAAAAAGTCCAATGCACTTTCTTGTCTTGCCATTTACAGGTCTCTCAGAAGGAAATCAACTTCTCCTTCAGTGTGGAGCAAAGTCTGCCTGTCTCAGATATCAAGCCAGTGCCAGTACATATATACGATTACTACGAAACAGGTAGGTGACCACAGCAGGCCTGAGCAAAACCTGGGAAATCAAAATATTGATCTCAGCACTTACAGTATGAGGGCAGTGAATTTTCCCCTGCTCTCTCTGTGTGAGCTCTTCTTCACTTTTCTGTGTTTGCTGCCTTTGTTTCTCACGAGAGACAAGTGGAGAGCAAGCTAGCAATTCTGCTGCTTTTGATTACTAGACAGCAAAAGTTTACAGAGCATAGACAGTTTCTGCCCCCCTGCCTTTTCATTTCTTACTTCATTTCAACATAAAGCAGATCAGAAAGTGATATGTCAGCAGTTGCTTTCTTACAAATTACATGCAGAGAGAAGTGTGGTTCCACTTTCTTTCCACAATTTGAACACAATGGCTAAAAACAATAAATTAAAGGCAGCAGTGCTCCTGACTGCCCTGATCTGGGTTATCTCATATTTTTGTTTTATATTGCCATAGCAGGCTGCAGTCAAAGAACTCTTCCTTAGTGGAATTTAAATAATTAAGTAGGAATGACAGCCCAACTGAACTCAAGAGGAGTTTAAGTACCTAACTAGAAAGTGAAGTGCCTGACTACCTTTCTCAAATTTGCGTTCTCAAGGAACTGCAATTGCATCAGACATTACCCAGTTGTGGAACTTATGTTATCAAAACTGTGGTTCAGGTTCCCCTGTGCTTTTCTCAAGCTTGGCACAACCTTTTGGAATTGCATCCTAGCAGATAAGCAGCATTATCCAGATAATTGACCCTGCAGTGCATGTTCTGCCATCTAATCTACATCTTGCATGGTCACCGCAATGATGTCCTGACAAACATCGCCAGAGAAGTACATTGGGCTCAGACTGTTCACCCCTGCAATTGGGTGCCTTAACCACTGGAAGACTACCACAAAATCAAAGAATCATAGAATCTTAGAATGGTTACGGTTGGAAGGGACCTTAAAGACCATCGAGTTCCAACCTCCCTGCCATGGGCAGGGGCACCTCCCACTAGCCCAGGTTGCCCAAAGCCTCATCCAGCCACGCCTTGAACCAGGGATCCAGGGATGGGGCATCCACAGCTTCCCTGGGCAACCTGTTCCAGTGCCTCACCATGCTCACAGTGAAAAATTTCTTACTAATATCTACTCTAAGTCTACCCTCTTTCAGCTTAAAACCATTACCTCTCATTGTATCACTACACTCCCTGACAAAGAGTGCCTCCCCCTCTCTCCTGTAGGAGCCCTTTAAGTACTTGAAGGCTGCTATCAGGTCTCCCTGGAGGCTTGTCTTCTCTAGACTAAACCTCAACTCCCTCAGCCTGTTTTCATATGGGAGATGCTCCAGCCCTCTGCCCATTTTTGTGGCCCTCCTCTGGACCCACTTCAACAAGTCCATGTCTTTGCTGTGCTGAGGACTCCGGAGATGGATGCAGTACTCCAGGCGGTGTCTCATGAGAGTGGGGCAGAGGGGAGAATCGCCTCCCTTGATGTGCTGGTCATGCTTCTTTTGATGCAGCCCAGGACACAGTCAGCTCTCTGGGCTGCAAGCACATGTCACTGAATCATAGAATCATATGAAATCAAATGAAAAGGCTAGGGAACACCTCCAGGGATTGGGGCATCCACAGCTTCTCTGGGCAACCTGTTCCAGTGTCTCACCACCCTCGCAGTGAAAACTTTCTTCCTGATATCTCATCTAAATCTACCCTCTTTCAGCTTATACCCATTACCCCTTGTCCTCTCACTACACTCCCTGATAAAGAGTGCCTCCCCATCTCTCCTGTAGCCCCCTTCAGGTACTGGAAGGCTGCTATTAAGTCTCCTTGGAGCCTTCTTTTCTCCAGGCTGAACAACCCCAATTCTTTCAGCCTGTCCTGATAGGGGAGGTGCTCCAGCCCTCTGACCAATTTTGTGGCTCTCATCTCTCCAACAGGTCCAGGTCTTTTTTATGTTGGGGGTGGGGTCTTATGAGAGGAGACGGGGAGAATCACCTCCTTCGACCTG
>NW_010124376.1:0-11458 GCF_000699245.1 Pterocles gutturalis
GTCTGGACTTCTCTTTAACAAGTCCAGTTCCTGGAGTCCATTACTACATTTCCCTGCTTTGGTTTTCCTCTTTTTCGAAAAAGTTCTGTCCATATGTTTTGGGAGAAAAACTTGACAATATGCATTCTTGAGCTTAACAACATGCATCTTAACTCTCTATGCTTAGGAAGGCAAAACAAATACATCCCACTACGTACTCCAGTGCCATCAAATATTATGATTACTGTCCATGTCAGGCAGCCTCAACAACCCTGAGACAGAGAAGTTGAAACTGTCCCTCTGTACAGCCAAGGAGAGGGGAGTCTGACTGCAGCATGCAATACAGAGGCACAGCAAGTTCTCAGAACATGGGCAGGGTTGAAAGACACAGAAAGGGCATTTGTTATAGCTAAACAAGTCTGCCTGAGTTATGTTTTAATTTAGGAAGCTGATGAGGTGTTTTAAGCAAAGGACTTGATGTGAAACAGAATCTCCCTTTACTTCCCCAGGGATTTAAAAGGAGCCTGCTGGTGTTTTTCACCTTGAGTTTCCACCTCCTTGGGCCATTTCTAACATTTTTCCCTGTTCATCTCATTTCAGAGCTCTTCTCTGCTTTCTCAAATCTTCTCAGTGAGATGCTTGCTGTCAGTCATGTCTTCCTATGGGGATGCTGCTATGTAGATGTCTTCTGCTCAAACTCTCTTGCTTATATATCACTTTTGAGGCCCTATCATGTGTCCAATTCCACCAGGATCTTTAAAACAGGCTAGGATAAGAAGCAAAGTTTACCTGTTCGCAGCAGTGACACTTTGTGATGGACAACAAACTTATTATTACTTATTAACTGATACTAAACCTTAGCAAATCTCCTGGGTGATCCTCCTTAACTAAAGAGGTAAGAAATCAGTCTCACTGCTTAGTTTCAGGAAAGAGGGTGATTCTGCAAGGCTGCGGTCTGCAGAAGGTCGGGATTTGGTTTGAACCCCCACTGACACCTTCCCATGTGCAGATAGTGAAGTGCCTGCATGCAAAGCAGCAGGCGGCATAGATAAACTAGGCAGATATCTTTACAAAGCTGTGTGTCCACCCCGCTTCTACCTGAGTCGTGTACAGTCTGTCCTAAAACTTCGTACTACCTCTCTTGTTACAATAATCCTCAAGCACAAATGAGGAAGAAAAAAAAAACAAACAAAAAAACCGAAAGCTGGACATTCCTGTTCATGTTCTGGAGAAAAACAAGCCAAAACAAAAAACATCAAACAAAATAATACAGAACACATGAAAATCTTCCAACAGCAACCAAGCTGTGGTATTACCTATCATAGCGAGAACCTCGCACAAATAGATACAAAGAGCTAGTTAAAAATTAATGCATTCAGCAGAACAAAGAGTGATTTAAAAGATTTTTTAAATTCATATAGTCAGAATTAACTTTCACATTTAGGATAAAAGAAAAATTTCATCTTGAATAGCCTTAGAATCTTGCTTTGGAAAATGTCTGTGTAGTTGGTTCTTACTTCTCCCAGTAAAACCAATGTTCTGTAAGGACTAATACTAGATTTTCCGGACTTGTAAAACTGCTACTACTGCTGCTGCTGCTGCTGCTGCTGCTAATATAATCATCATCATTATCATCATCTTACAAACATCTTAACAAAGCTTCTCTCCATCATTCCTAGGCTTCTGGCATGATGGGTTTTTAGGGCAACTCCAAATAACTTGGACTAACAGAAGTTGTGTGGAAAAATATTCTTTACGAACACCAAATATTTTTGACCAGCATATCTAGATTTTTACTTTATTATTGTCAAACCTGAGCCATAAGAATATTTACATGATATGCTTTTGTATCTGAAGAAGACTATTTCACTCAGCTGCTCAGGGCAACAGGCAAGGAGGTGCTCTTAGCTATATATCAAACTGTGTTTAATGGGGAGGTTGGGGAATGTGCTGCAGAAAGTTCATGCTGATAAGGTCTCTTCAAGTAGCCTTCTACATTTCCCACCACTGGAGACAAAATACAGGACTCTGAGTCAGGTTGCATTTTCTGTGTTACGTACTTACTTTGTTAGTACTGTGAGGGCTAGATTTGCATGAGCACTTTGAGATCCTCCTATGAAATGCTTGTTAGTCTCACTGAAACAGTCACCAGATGGTAATGTTAAAGTCTTACTTGGTATGCAAATATTTCACAGCCTTCCCAAGAATATTATATTTTGTGTGTGTGTTGCAGGGTTCTTTTGCTTTGTTTAGATGTAAACCACAGAAAGTAGCAAAAGAGTTTTTAAAATGATGGGTTACTGGTTAAGAAGAATGAGCAGCCAGTAAAAGTTCACTGCAGAGGTACTCACGTGTATGTATGTACGCTGTTCCACAATTAGGATGTATATTACAGATAAATACATCTTGTCATAAAACATCCATTCTCCATATTTCTGACTTGCTGTCCTGTACAGTAGGCAGACGTACACTGTCCTGCTAATGGGACAGTGATAGAAGGCTGGGATTTTTTCCCCGTGTGCTTTTTAATCTGTGTTATTTTCAGATTGGATTTTGTGATCTCATGTTTGCAGCAACTAGGTTATTGGAAAAACTCCTTGCAGAACACCTACTGCACTTGTGTTTCCCCTTCTGCAGTGTGAGCATGTCTCAGGAAAGAGCTTGAAATCAATTTCAACTTGTTGGGTTCCTGAAGTTAAAATCTTTGCTCTTTCAGAAGAGAAGGGGTCAGCTCTCCACCACTGCAGACTCCTCAGTTACATGCTGATATATACTGTTCTTCTCCTACAGCCTGGATTCCAGTAAGTTCTTTATCATGTGTTTACCTACTTCAGTCATGCTGTTAAAACACAAGGATTTCCTTAGGGAGCATTATTTGGACACCGGTTCTGAGTGTCAGAACAGTGCTATTTGGTATCTGCTCCTCTCCAATGGACAGATGACGCTAGAGGAAAGAAGGAATTATGTAAGCTTGTTGTGAAATGCTCTAATCAATGCAATCAATTTTTTTCAAGTTAATTTTTGTTAAGGTTTTTGTTCTGTACGGATTGTGACCCATTCATTTGTTGTGATGGGCTTTGAGGAAAGCCATTAAACACCCATTAATTAGTGGCATTAGTGATTTTATACACATTAATGGGCAACATACATCAAGATATTTCAGCTTGCAGACACCTTTTTTTTCCTGACAACATGGCAGTGCTGGCTGTGGAGTAAAAGCATGGAAGTGCTTTGATCCAGGGAGGAGAACATCATGAAGCACTGTTGAATTGAAGGAGTTGCTATGGCAGTGCTGCAGTCCCAGTTGCCTAGATAGATCTCTAAATGCTGTTTCTCAGTCCTGCATGCCCTCAAGTTTCAGAAGCACACATGTTAGCCCTGCTTTCCCTAGAAAGGCTGTAAAGCAAGGACATCTTTTTATGAATAGCTGAGTTGTCACAAAAATACAAACTTTTTAGTTCCCAAGTCATTTACACTTATGTCAAAAGCTCAACAAACCTTTGTATTCCATTAGTGAAAAGCCATACTCTGGATAGGCTTCTGGGCTGTAAGGCTACTGAGCTGTTAAAAAAACCAAATCTAGGCAGATAGCACCTAGACCTTCAATCACTCTACATTTCAGGCTTTCATATAAGAGCAGTGCACACAGGTTGACTAGTAAGCCTCTTTGTTCCACTGAACATCTAGTTACTGTAAAGTTGTTTTCTTTCCCAAGTACACTGTATTTTTTATACAAGCTGTGAAAAATACATAAGCTGAAACACACAGAGGAGAGGGAAGAAGACAGGCAGGGGATGAACATATAAGGCAGCTTAAAGATCTCTGCTTTTTATATCTTGAAAATGATAATCAGTATTTTACGCACTGCATGGGGAGACACATTTTGCCCAGGCTTATATACTTTTACTGAGTCACTTGTGATGTAAGCTGGCTGAATTTGATCTTGCATTGAAAAATAATTTTTGACAGGAAACACAGTACAGTAGCAGACCCCCATCCTTTTGCTTAACCATCCTGGTGAGTGCTCAGGATTGCAAAGGACAGCTTAGTTTAGGAAGCATTCAACTTATTTTTTATTGCAGTGAAAACACAGTTCTCTAGATGACTATCAAAATCTCTATGTTCCATTTAGAAAGTGTCCAGAAGAACAGCAAAAAGTATAAATTTCTGTAATTCAGTCAGGATACACTTCTGCAGAGGCTTTGGGAGTCAGGTGTTCACACTGATTTTGGGGTTGGATACTTTTCCGCGATAACCATAGAGTCATTTCAAAACAGTTTTGAAGTCAATGCATAACTAGATTCTGGATTTGCTATGAAGGTTTTCAAATAGAAGTGGAATAAGACAAGGTGACCTTCCCGCTCCTGCTTTTTGTTAGCTGACTTTTGCTGCCTCGGCACCAGGACCATTTTTTCACTAGAGCTGTGAATGACTGGTCTGTAAATGAAAGGATCAATAACTATCTCTTAAAATAAAGCACACCTGATCTTCTATATTTCCCCTTTCTCAGATCTAGACACACTATCTGTTTCACACTCAGATTACCTGATGTGATCAACCCCAGCTCCCATGTCCTTCTGCTGTGATGATGTACATGCAGATGTGTTCCCAATATTCCGTAGCAGGAAAGGAGGTGTTTTTGTCTATGTCGCCCGATGAGCTGTACGCATACATAAGGAAAATTTTTGCCATTTGAAACTTGCTTGCTTATAGCCAGCAAAGCCAGCTTATATACCAACAGAATGCAAGGTAGTCATTCTTAACTTAGAGCAATTTCAACAAAAGTATCTGACTGCATAGGAGATCATGAAGATTTCAAAAAATACAGGAAGGAAAACTAAGAAATTGATTATACCCCACACTCCCACATATCAAGGGGGAAAGCAGTTCATACTGAAGATAATGTTAAAAAAGACATTTTCATGGGTCTGCCAAATGATATATATGTACACACCACATTGAAAGGTATGCCACTCCAACTAGTTTATTTGCTGATGGCTTGGGGGACACATAAGGGTAGGACTCAATGTGGATGGGGTTTTTTAGATCCTGAGCAGGTTTTATAGGAGGTACACTATTTTCAATGCTGGAATAGTTCAAATCTTGCTCAGGATCTATGATAACATCTTCCTCTGATATAGACCTATTCTTACCCAGCCTAGAGCAAAAACTAGCAAGAATAGATGACTGGAGAGTACAGAAGAACTAGTGCAGATCCTGTCCACAATTTCCTAGAAAGGAGCATATAGCCTGGAACAAGCTGCATTTATCAAAACATTTACTGGTTTTGCAGGAAATCCATTGCACTTTAACGAGTAATTCGAATGTGATGTGCTGTGATTGTATAATAGTATGGTATAAAATCCTGACACATGGTAGAATCTGCCTTGTGTCTTTATCTGACATAAGAGGGAGAGAAGAGGGAGGAGATCCACATCTCATGGGAGAAATGTTGCTATGACAATTTACACCAGCTAAAAATACACTCATGAATGTTTAAAAGCCAAGCTAGTAAAAGCAATATTCCCATTCCAGCATAAAACTGAAGAGTTCATCGGAAGTTCAGAAATGGGTAATTCTGTGGAAGATACTTTGGCCTACAGTCAAAGAATTTAACCTCTGCAGCAAACAGTAAGCAATTAAAAACTTAAGTTTTCTAGAAAGCACAGAGGTTTTGTATAGGCTTTCTATGGTGAGTTTCATATTGCTGCCTTTGCAAATTGTTTTGAGCATGTGAAATGCTGTCTGTGTTCCCATCACTCCCAGACACCAGCAATACAATGATGCTGCTCACAAAACATGATCTTCCAGGACTGATAGAAGATTTGATGTGACTTTCTCAAACAGACAAGCAAAGATACGACTTTGCAAATCATTATGTCATGTCCAACAAACAAGTGTGCAGGAATAGTTTTCCAAATGTCTCTGTCAGTATTTCTACAGTACCATCATCTGCAGAGTGGGATGGAGTTCTGGTTCCTAAGTAATTTTTTCAGTTGAAAATGCAAATGGGATGCAGCAGGTCACACATACACCTCCTCCTTGTCACAATGTTTGTTGTCCTTGGGTATCATATAGTGATGGAGAAGACAAGAGTTGTTACTTTACCCCTCTGAACTAGGTAAAACCAAGCATTTTGAAAGGCTAAGAACAGTATTTACACGGTCAAAATTCTAGCTCAGACCCTGTGCCTTAGTGTTTGCTTGTGGCTGGACATAGGTTTTCAGTCCTCAGATTAACCACCATTGGAAGGGATCTGCCTATCTCTGCTGAATGCCAGGAGCCGGTGGTATGACACCAGGCAGTGCTCCTCTAATTTGTGATCCCTAACAGTGTTTATATTGTGAGACCCTGTAATTCACAGTTGTCTCTAGCTTTCCAAAGCCTTGCTGAGGGCACATGGGATTTCCCACTACCTTTTCAAAGTGCAGCTCAAATCCCTAAGGCTGCTTCATTGACATTAATTCACCTTATACCTGCATCCTCTAGTTTTTAATCAGTTAAACCAAGGCCATGTGAACCAGACAGGCATTCAAATCTCAAGGGTTACAGGAAAAAGGCCTCAATTACATGCAGGTCCCAGACCCTAGCATGTGTCCTGATGGAGATGCTTCTATAACAGGTTTCTAAATAAGATAATAAAGACAGATAAACCCTGTAAGTATACCCTGGAAATGTCACTGAAGCTTTTTACCATTTTTGCACATTCTCTGAAGTTCACTTAAGGGGATGCAGTAACTGGAAGAAATGAAACTTTACATTTTTCTAGTGTTTGGGAGAAAGCATATGCTAAAGAACATGGTGAAATACAAGTGAATATTGAAAAGAAGAGAGTCAAACTTGAAAGGCCCAATTGTTCTACTCACTAGCTGGACTGCTAGTAGTCCCTTTATTTTTATGCAGCTCAACAGTAAGACTTTGACTTCTTTCTCTTTTCTCTCTTTCACATTAGGGTGCATAAAACTCTGTGGTAACCTGTTTTTACTTAGTGCATCCAGCCTTTCAAATTATTGTTTGGGTGTAAAAATTCGGCAGGAGCAAAATTCTTTTTCTTTAAATACTGAGTATTTATCAGCAAACAATATGAAAATAAGTTCACAGTCCTTGAACTTCTGTTTCGTTTAATGCAGCCAGAGAATGAAATCTGATTTTGTTTATTTTTAATAGTCTTTCTCAGTTTGTTTAAAAATCAACAAATGTCTCAGGAAAATTAACACCTCAGTGCTTTCTCTGCCTTCTTTTTTAAGAGCTATGTTACCAGTTGTATAAAAATTGATCACTTACCTTCTTCATTTTCTTTCTGCTTGAATTTTCCTGTGCATTTATTACTGAGGGGTGTGCTATCCTCAATTTTGTGTTAAAACCCACCCTGGTTCATTATTTTGTTCTTACACATTATTTTGTTCTTACACATTCTTTTTCTTCATGTGTTGTAAGATCTACAAGCACTTGTCATGGCTGGCTGCCCCATTGGTGTAGAACTCTGGGTATGCATGTGTATGCTTGCCTCCAAGGTCAGGTATGGTTTTGCAGAGATAGCGTTGCAGTGCTGAGTCCCCAGGTCGTGTACTGTCGACTAAGCCTAAACTTTCCACACACCCTTCTTGCACACTGCAAGGTCCCTGATACCTTTTTATGTAGCTCACAGTCCTGTCTGTAGATGCTTAATTTACACTCACTCACCTGGTAGGTTTTATCATTCCCTAAGGATAAACTGCAAAAGGGTGCTTAGTGCTGTCAGTGTGTGGATCGTCTTGCTGCAAAGCTGAAGGATGGATGTTCTAGCACAGTTCGGGGCATGATCCTACCCTAGTAGTTTCTGCAAAGCAGGATCAAAGAAACACATATACTGTTCCAGGTCTTCAGAAAACCAAGGGAGATTGGAGGAGAGGTAAATGAGAGTAATTAATTCATTAAGCTAGACATTTTTACTAGAAATATACATCAAAGCAGTGGATAACTCTTATAGAAGCCTGTCACCATGACAAAATTAAATTATTTTTGCCGTCTGTTGGGGGAGCTGGATGAGGACATACCAGTGTAGGCACAATGCAACCTTCTCTCATTACAACCCATTTGATTTCCACCTCTGATCGCTACCGTCCATGTCCACTAACACATTAAGAGGGTAGTAATATACTTTCAGTCTAATGCCTATATCCAGATCTTTGCAACCAAGATGAAAAAATTATAAATAACTCCAACTGGAAGCGAAATTTTCTTTCCCAATAAAGAAAATTATGTCCCTTGCTGTTACAAAGGCAATCAAATCCCTATTACAAGGAATACTTAAAATGTTCATGTGTTTATAAGGCCTTTGATATGAAAAACGAAAACATCAAGGGAATTGAGTGTATATGTTTGTGTCTGTGGTTTTTATGAGTGTCATGTATGGGTACAACCTGCAAAGTTTGTAAAGAAATAAGGCCAAATCTTAGGTTCATAAAATAGAGGAGGAAACACTGAGTTACTTATAGCACTCTGAGGCTGTCACATACTGGTGCTTCAGAATTCTGTGTTGAAGAGGTTTGTCGCAAGTGTCCTTGAATACTTGAATTACAAAGATTTTTCTTTTTTTTTGTTTTTTTATATAGGGATTCCTAATAGTAGGAGTTGCATTTCGGTCAGCCTGAAAAACAGGCTAAGTACAAGCATACCCTTTGAACGCCTGAATTGGAGGTATTGTCTCAGAAAGGCAACTACTTGGTGTTGGCTGTGCCTCAAAGAGGCATAAGGAAGTGCAACTCTTCTTTGCCTCTCCTTTTGCTAACGAAAGGTAATCAAAGGCCCAGGCTAACATGCTGTGCTGCTGCAAGGACACTGGTAACATTAGGAACCACCAAAAATGGGAAACTGTGAAACTCTGTATGAGGCTTCCAACTGCTTGCATGTCTTTAGCACAGTGTTTCTATGACTTAATATTGCCTTTTAAAGGAGCAGAAATGAATAACTGTAAATGATTTCAAAAAGAATGCTTATAGTATTGCATGATATCATATTGGTTTAGGTTTTTTGTGTTATTGATGTTCTGAGATAAGCAGCTGGCTACCAGCACCACAGGAAACCATGTAATTGCTCAATGTGAGGGCTAGTGTTTGAGAAAATGTACTCAACATAAGTATAAAAAAATGCAGTGCAAGCCCATTAAAACTGGAGTCCATTAACATTAGGCTAGGATGACAAAACCTTAAATACTATAATCTCAAAAGTTAAGCATCAGCATCAATGTTATGGGGAGGTAGGGGAGAACTGAGGACTCAAAGTATTTTGCTTGCAGGCTGTATTTCTTTTTCACTCCAAGATTTTTAAACCTACCCTTATTTCTAAACAGGCTAAGGTGTCACAGCTCAGGCTGGCCCTTCCTGGTGGGTCTACCAGTCCTGTCTTGGTGTTTTTACCCTGAAATGTATTTTTGCATTGCATTGCATTGATTGTCTGTCCTCTTGTGTCTGATGGTGGAAACCATGCCTGGAACTGCCAGTACTAATGCAAAGTTCAAGAACCGCCTTCATTACATAGTGTGCCTGGGATAAACCTGCAGGTAGAGGCAATGATACTGCAGCATTGAGAAAGCTGGAGTGAGTTTTGTTATGTATACTCTTCAGGGAAAGTATAGAATTGCATGTCTCTGTACTAGGGAAAGGTGATGAGGCAAAGATCAAAGTGAGAAACCTTGCAACAGCAGGACAAGAATGTCAACGATAGTTAAGGAGTGGAAGAGTGGGAAGAAGCAATAACCTTTTGACTTATGCATGCAAGAAATTAGCAGCCTGGGAACACCAACTGTTGCCTTCCCTGGAAAGCAAAACGAGATACATTTTTGCATTGCCTTGAAGTACACCAGGTAGAGCACCAAGGTCAGTGATGACTAACTTAATGATGGGGGCTGTGGAGGGGAGGGGAAGTCATAGCTTTGTTCCCACTGTGCATGCAGACTTTGTAGCCAGGCAGTTCCACACTGCTACTGAAGACAGGAGAAATGTCTGACATTAGGAACAAAGTAGTGTTAATTTATCATTAAGTACCACCATAGTACTTACTAGGACTCTCCTCGATAGTTACTAGTACTTTCCTTGAGTAAATACCTGTGAAAGACAGATTTGTCAGTGAAGATCTGCCATTAGCTGTCGTGGCTTGCTGGCTAATATTCCAGAACAGCATGGGGGGGCGTCTCCAGTGCCATCTCTGATATATGCTCTGTGTCTCCTCTTATTCACCAGATCAGTGTGAACTCCACATCTAGCAG
This sequence comes from Pterocles gutturalis, assembly GCF_000699245.1. Classification (NCBI taxonomy): domain Eukaryota; kingdom Metazoa; phylum Chordata; class Aves; order Pterocliformes; family Pteroclidae; genus Pterocles; species Pterocles gutturalis. Next base: position 10,226 of record NW_010124376.1, read on the forward strand.
TCTGATTACCTAGTCATGCTGGAGAAAATATTTAGAGCACTGACTTCTTTTTACCCTACCTCTGTTCCATGAAAGTGGGAAGTGGGAAATATGCTAAGAAAAAAAGCAAGTTGACACCAAATTTATAAAATAAAATCAAGTAACAGAGTTTTCTTGAAATTTTGACAAGTGTGCCAGCCTTGCATAAAACTGTCAGTTTCTTAGAGTCTTCTCCAGTAATGATAATAGATGAATAGAATGAGAATAAATCTCAGAGCTGTAGCAATCCAACCAGAGCTTACTCATTAAGGAATTTTGATTGTTGCTTTAGTGATTGAGGTTTGACTGTCAAAAGCCCTTTCTTTTTTTCAAAGCTTGTGAGTATTCAGCTGACTGCAGATAACTGAAGATAGTAATGGAACATTCTCACTGAAAAGTCATGTTCCAACACCTTGACACACTGAATGCTGAGGAACTCTGTTATCTGTGAGAATGAAATACCTGGAAAAATAATATTTTAAAATCGTTCAATTATTTTAACTTTACTGGTAAAAAGATTGATATAATGTAACCCATCTAACTTGAGATATGTTCCACATCAGCAGTAACCTAGTTGTTTCCACGTTAGAATTGCTGAGGAGAATTAACCTTTTTTTTTGTCAGGGATGAGGTCAGACCAACTGATTGTTGGTAGTATACATCAGACCAGCCTACTGATACCATTTCCAAAAAGAAGCGTGAGTTTTGCTGGTGGTAGAGACTTCTGGCTTTGCAAAGGTCCACTTTTAGAAATAGATTTGATTGTCCCTCTTGATACTTAGCAACATCCATATGTTTTATGATTGTTGCTATGATAACCCTCCAGCAACAGTAGCGCTGGCTCATGTTGCTCTCACTAGAAACCTCCCCTTCTTCCTTTGGGAAGATGTATTTTGTTTGGTACCCTCTTTTCCCCTGCTTCTGGTCCATCATTTAATACTTTACTGCTGAAAATGCTTTTTAAAAAAATTAGTGATTTAGCAGAAAGCTGAGAGAAAGGAAACATTAAAGAGCATGAATCTCTCTAAAGGAGAGGAAATTGGGAGATAGCTAGGCTTATGACCTGAAAAAAAAAAAAAAAAAAAAAAAAAAAAAAAAGAGCAGTAGTGATTCCTGGGGCATATTGGGAAAGGCAACTGAATTCCTTTGGGTGTTGTTATTACAACCAGGTAACTCAGTGCACTAGAAGAGGCCATATACATGCAAGTCCTGCTG
>NW_010124376.1:11469-21616 GCF_000699245.1 Pterocles gutturalis
AAGACACCCTTCGGGTACCCCACTTGAGGTCTGTTGAAAGCACCTAAATGAAGGCACCTAATGTTTTTGGTCACTCTTCAAAGCCTTATCTCATCAGTTTGTAGTTCTCAGTGGGCTTCCCTGAACAACTCAGAGCTGTAGTGATTTAAGTAACTTGCAGTTGTAATTCAATAAAGCTTCAATTCTGAGCTTCCTTGGGGAAGCTGGTCTGACACCTTGAGTCTTGCAATAGCCCGTGCAAGCAGTTTTGAATGAGTACCTATCTCCTCAGAAACATGAATGCTTGTCTCCACTGATGATTTCTTCTTCACATGGGAACAGATGCCTGTCCTAGGGACCAGTTGCATTTGGGTCCTGTGACTAGTTCATATTAACATTTAAATGTTCCTGAAGATACCAGCGGCCAGATATCTCCTCTTAGATTCTAAGCATGGAGAAATGTGTGGAAAAGAGGCTGCATTTGGGATCCAGGATGAGAGGCAGAGTCACTGAATAAGGTGTTACTGAAGGATACAATGCTGTGGGTAGCCTCCTCATTGTAGGACATCAGCTTTTAACTGTCATTGGTTACATCAAATCAAAGCAGCCTCCATGTTGCCTTGTATACATATAGGCAGCCATCAGGCCTCTCACTGACAGCTACCTTAATGTATACCTTCTCTTCCTAAGCAGGTAACATTTCACAAATCCTTTTCTCATGCTGCCAGGGCCTGAAGTGGAAAAATAGCCCGAGACAGCATCAGTCAGAAAACCGAATGAAGGCTAGGTCTTGTAGCTCACAGGTTTGAGTAAATGCATCCCAGTACATATCAGTTAGGGTCCAGAAATTATTCACCATTTTTCCTCAATCTTGTGTACAGTTTTAGAAGTCCAGGGGAAGGGCAGCAAGCCAGGAACTTTACAATTTTTAAACAGAAAAAAATAGGAAACAATTTTTGCAGGGTTTTAACATTTTGTCACTATCCAACGAGCTGCTACAGTAACTTGGGGTCAAGTTTTCCCATTTTTTTCTCCAGAAAATAAGGAGGGATGTAGGAAAATCTGTGAGCTTTTTTAGTAGTGTGCATATTTTTAGTTCAAGTATAATTTCAAATGTGTATGACTTAATTTCATACTTGAATTCTCCCCTGCCTGCTCTTCTCTCTCTGTTTTAGATATTCCTTCACATGAAATTTTCTTATTTCAGAGAAAAGCATTACTTCATGTACTCTGTATCCATGACACTTGTCCCAGGAGCATGCAAGCCATACTTTTGTTTTATTAATGAACCTAATATTAATAAGATGCTTTGAAGATCATAAGCACCCTCAAAGTGCTAATATAATTATCACCTTTTCTATCAAGTATGTTCCTAGGTGAAAATGTAATAGGGGTATGATTAATCCAAGGTGGTAACAGGCAGGAGTGTCATAACATGTTAATGGCTTGGAAATCACAAGACACAAAAGCATCATTAGTTTACAGTTTAAAACATAGCTTGTAGGGCCAAGGGCAGTGAAAAAAATGCAAACATGAAAGTATTCTGATGAAGTTACAGAAATTGTGTGTATGCATATATATGGCTAATGGCATACTGCACAATACGGCAAAAAAAGATTAAATACTTTTGGGGAGACTGGGTTACATTTCCACCTCTTCCTCTTGCCTTCAGTCACTTCCTTCCACATGATTTTGTCCATGCAGTGCTCCATGACAAAACACTGCTGAAATGCTTGTACTGAAAAGTTATATCCTCCTCCAAAGTTATAAACTTTACAGGCAGCCTTGACAGTGCCTGCAACAAGGTGAGAATTCCTGAACTTGCTGTTGACAGTATGACTTTACTGACTGGGGCAAAGTGGCTAAGCACATCTGGAAAGGTACTGGACAGTAGGATTTCAAATAGGTCCTTGGTGTCTTTGTATCTAAGCTAAGAACAGTTATGAATGTACAAATATATCTGGGCTTCTCTGAGAAGTCAATAAGTAGAATTGTACATTTGGGTTTGTTGGCCATGAGACAAATCAAGGAAGCGGAGACAGCCAGTGAGGTGTGTATATATATGTACACCCTCTTGCACTGACCTCGGAGTTTACCCTAACTGTGCATAATTTCTGGTTGATGCAGCACACTATTTTTCATACTACATGGTGTGTCACCCCTGAACTACAATCCTGCAAATAATTACTTAGAATCGTAGAATAGTTTGAGTTGGAAGGGACTATAGAGGTCATCTAGTCCAAACCCCCTGCAGTAAGCAGGGACATCTTCCAGTAGATCAGGCTGCCCAGAGTTCCATCCAACCTGACCTTGAATGTTTCCAGGGATGGGGCATCTACCACCTCCCTGCGCAACCTGTTCCAGTGTTCCACCACCTTAAGTGTAAAATATTTCTTCCTTATAACTAGTCTAAACCTCTCGTCTTTTAGTTTAAAATCATTACCCCTTGTCCTCTTGCTACAGGCCCAGTTAAAAAGTTTATCCCCATCTTTCTTATAAACCCCCTTTAGGTACTGAAAGACACCTCTCAGGTCTCCTTGGAGTCTTCTCTTCTCCAAGCTGAACAACCCCAACTCTCTCAGCCCCTCCTCACAGGGGACATGTTCCAGGCCTTTGATCATTTTCGTGGCCCTCCTCTGGACCTGCTCCATCAGATCCATGTCATTCCTGTGCTGAGGGCTCCAGATCTGGACACAGTATTTCAGGTGTGGTCTCACCAGAAGGCCTATTGACTTCAGTAGGAGAACTACTCATGCACAGAATGCTGTGCAGCGCTGGGCCAGGTGCTAATAAAGGAAAGCTGATCACGTTATTTCGAAGGGCCAAGCCTATCTAAGGTCTCCATAAAAGTTTAAATTAATTCTCCCAGGGAAGCGAACTAGGAGTTTCAATTTCTGTGTTAGTGATAAGTCTCTCACTTTTATTCTCCATCATTTATATTCATTGGCTACAATAGACTGTAATCTCTGTGGTTTTGCTTCTATACAGAGTGGGATTTTATTTTCTCACCGTGCAAGGATTCTTGTTTTCAGTGAAATCCTCTGTCATTTCCTTTTTCCCCCTAGCATACTTTTGCTTATTCACGAGGGTTGTATGTTTTAATGAACATTATTTTTTCTTCTCTCTCAGCCTGTCAGAAAAGTTTAGTAAACCTTGTGCCTTGTGACAAATGCATTCAGGATGGAACACATGTGCAGTGTGCTCTCTTTGGAGTTGCTGTCTCTGTAAATTACCGAGGTGCAGACCAAAAACATCTGGCATTCCCTTAAGGGGAAAGGTGAGCATAGACTGCTTAATGCTGGCCAGTCCTAGCAGGGCTCAATGTTTGGCTTCATCAGAAAAAGTAATTAGGGAAGAACAGCATGAAGCATGTCTGCACCATGAGTGCAGAGATATATGAACCTGTCTCACCTCAGGGCAAGGAGGCAATAGCCCCCTTATTCCCATTTGACACCTCTCCTGCCTGGATACACCACTGTCTTCCTTGTGGTATGGCACCGTTCCAGGTTTACATCCTGCTTGCATGATAGGAGAGAATCATACTGCACTCACCAGGACCTTCTCTGCATGTAGGAAGTGCAAGGTCATGATGCTCTTTTGAACATGTGTCCGTGGGCCAGACGCAACACAGCCATGTTTGAGCTGCGTGGCTCAAAATGTAGCTCAGGACTTGAACTGCCCCTCCTTTGGCACTCATCTGGAATCACTGTGGCTAAGCTCCTGGGAACAGCACGGGCAGCGCTGGAAAATGCTGAAATCTTGAAAATAATTTTGGGATGGGAATATCCTTTGGAAACCAGGGCTTGTATATCAGAATTGACTCTTTGTTTCAGAAAATGCTACAGAATGTCTGCTCCCACTCGAAAGAGGGGCAGCTCTTGGGATCAGCAAGTTTGTGGAAAGGCTGAAGGTTACATGTAACAGTGCTCCGGAGAGTTACAAAAAAAGCTGCTTTCTGAAATTGTTCAGCTGAATAGAATAATTATTTGGGCTCTACTGAGTGTGTATACACAAAAGACATCCAAATTGAACAGTAAATTAGAGCAAGGATGAGCATATTGGTTTCCCGGGAGGAGAGAAAGGAGGTCCCATTGCACAGTGGTGTGCTATTTGATGACCCTTACAACACTGCCACAGCAGCTAGCCAGACAGAGGCTAGGGACAGAGGCCCTGATATTAAGAAATTATGGTCCTTGTGAAGTACATTTAAAATGTACAAAATCTATTGCATTGAGATTTCCCCTGTAGTTGTTCTGCTGTGTAAAGCTAATTGCAAAGATAAATAGACAAAAAGTCAGTTACAGTTAAGAGCACGCAGACTTCTAAGCTTCTGAGTTTCTTTAACACGTCTGGGCTTCCATAACGATTTGCATGTGTAATAGATCAGAATAATTTAATCGACTGTGCTCATTTGTAAGAAGTTATTGCATTTTAAAGTGAATAACCTTGCTTAGCCTTTGCCTTTGTTCCTTATAACATTTTCTGATGGATGCTGGAAGCAGAAGAATTACAGTGCTGCCAGCTTACTGCTTTATTTTAAAGAGTGTGGCATGGCCCAGTGGGCTGGAACGCAAGAGATGGATTCTCCGCCAGGTAACCTTGAGTGTCTGGTTTCACATCTATGAGCTTCAGCTCACTCTGTAGCTGAAAAAGGAAAGGGACAGGGGAGCTGATGGCACCTTCTCTCTCAACTGTTTGAGACACAAGCAAAAAGCTCTATGCAAGTGAGAGTGACCTGCAGCTACACCTCCCGAAGCCGGCTAGTACTGGTGCATGATTCAATTCTCCCACCTCACTGTCATTCTGTAACTAAAACCTTGGGTCTTTAATCTGAACACACTCATTCTGACTTGTCTGTCCAACCTGTTTTTCAAGGTTAATGGTTAAATGGCTAAAAATATAAATGAGGATATACAAGGGTTTGCTGGAACAACAGTGTAAAATTTTACTTCCTCTGTAATGTTACCTGTTGTTCATCCATCATAGTCTTAAAGCACAAGGGATTCCTCCTCCTGTGAATTACAATTGTTACAGAAGAAAACCATTTTACTGAACACTGTCAGTTTGACCTTTCACAAGAGCTCTTTGAAGACAGAAGCAGAAAGCCCAAATTGTGTGTCAGTCGCAGATGCAAAAGCAATGAAGAAATAGTCAGTGAAGTTGCGAGTACTAGTAATGAAGGCCTATTTCAGTATAAATGTAAAATCTTAAAATAACCTATGCTTCAATATCTTTGGGAACCTGAAAGGAACATGAAATCAATTTATATATTTGTACCTGAACCACAAATATTTTGACGCTAGAGTAAGGCTTTTTTTGAGACTTCAGAAACAATCAGGCTACGAGCCATGTGTTGTTTTATCTATTAAAGGAAAAACATTTAGCTGCTTCAAGAGCTGACGTGAGTCATTGTTTGTTTTCTGTTAGAGCAACACCTAAATTCCCCTCAGCAGGGACTCTGAAAGTGAGTTAGTTCTATTGTATTTCTGTCCAGTTGTCTGTATGATGTCCAGATTTATAAGAGGCAATATCTGTCTCAAAGTACTTGAAGCCTGACTAAGCAAGACAGCAAAGTTCTGGAAGTACAGACAAAGAGGAGAGAAATGAGTAGCCAATACCTCATAACACCTAGGAGCAGATGTTCTGAGACCTAGAGAAGTGTCCTACCCATCAAAACACAGAATCTGTTTGAATCTGAATCTATTCAGAGTAATAATGCAAAGCAATCAGAAAAGGGATAAAATGTTGTGCCTTAGGATAATTATGGTGGTATTAATGATACCTTAATGACCTATTTGACTTTTAGATGACATATTTTTTCGTAATTGTTACATAGGAAAATGTATGTATTCTTTCTGTTTGCAATGCTTATTGCTACAACCAACACTCTTCAGCTGGCTTGGTCTTTCCTTCTTGCAGATTTGATCACAGAAAAGAAGTGCAGGTTTCAAATGTGGTATATTGAATTAGTCGTTGGCTCATTTTACCATGCTGTGAGAAGTACATGCAGAGTCATTAACAGCTGGACTCCTGAAGTGTTCTGTACTAAAAGATGATTTGTGTGCTTTCAACATTTTGAATCTTGGCATCATATGCAATTACAGAAATGGTGATGGAAAAGTTTCAAAAACAGCAATGATGTAGAGCAGGAGTTCTGGTCCACAATTAGTCTGTCCTATCTAGTTAAGGTTTATATATTTTTATGAATCTGATAAAAATAAGGTTAATGGTAAATATTGAATAGAGTCATAACAGTAGCAGTAAAAACAAAAACAGTCTTGCCACAAGTAGCATGTAATTCTGATAGCACTACTTCTTCAGAAGATCTCTGGTGCTGTCTGAAAGATAGATACAGTATAAGTACTTAAGAGACATACAGAAAATTGAAGAAAAGCAGAGCTGATTCAGATCAGTGTCAACTACAGAGCTTTGCAAATGAAAAGGCTGATTACACATCAGACCTGAGCTGGTATCTGCATGAGAAGGAATGGGATAGCAAGCAGTGAAACATACTGGTGAGGTGATGTGGGATGTGCCAGGACTGCCAAACTTGTCCTGAATTAAAAAACTCTGCCTCAAAACCACCACCTGCTCTTACAAATCTGAATATTTTAGTGAACAGGACTGCTGAAATAACTGCAATGATATCCTTCAAATGCACAATTCATATATTTAAACTATGCTGTCATCAAATAATAAAGTTGTGATTAAAACAGAAGAGGAGGCAGTGAAAATCAGCAATTAAACCTAAAGGTACAAATGCTTGCATAGAGAGCAAGGGCAGCTGTCCTAGATTACCCCAGTGTTCACAGGTGTTTGTGAACCCTACAAATAAATGTGTTTATATTTTTCCACTAATGCAGATTGAAAGAGATTTTATGTGACATAAGCATAGCAGAACATCATAGTGATGAATGCATTGGATGTAAAATCAGATAAATTAAGGTTTGCCTGCCTTGCAGTTGTTCAGTATATAGATTACTCTCCTGATACTCTAAACTGTCTATTCCAGATCAAGAGTGTGGTCAGATGAAATGGGCCTGGTCCTGAGTGAGCCAGGCATCAGTTACACAGTCTGGAGTAAAGAGTGGAGCATTAGAGAGTTAATCTTGGACAGGTATTCCTCTTTCAATTCAAACTGTTAAATAGTCCACACTGACCTCCCCTGTGTAGACAGTCCTTTAGAAAGTGCCATACGATCCATCACTTTAGTTTAAAGCTGGGATTTAAACTGCACATGCTAAGTAATTGTTTGGCTTAAGGTAAGAGTGCAAAAAAGCTATTTAGCACCAGCTATTTATGTAAACATTGCTGTTACAATACTCTATTTGCACTCCTCTGAGGTGGATTAAGTTGAACAGCTCAAAGGCATTTTTCTGTGAAATTAGATAACCCACACAAAGAGTTTGGGAAGAATAACGATGGCACATCAAATTCACACCTGAGCTTATTTGACAATAAATTCCCTGTGTTGACAGGTCCTGAAAGTACAGAGCTCATAAATGGATTGTACATATAAACTGCGGTGTGGTTGCAGCCAAACAGCCTTGAATGCTCAGCAGAAGCACGAAGGGTTATGCTGGAGAGCAGCAGTTTTAGTTGACTAATTAAACAATCATGCTGTTACAGAGCAAAACAAATGAAGGAAGGGAAATATAAGACAGGGGTAGTGTTAAAATAGCCATGTCAGCTGGAAAGCTGTTGTGCAGAACGTTGACTGACTTTGTGACAGGGATGTAAAGATTTGGACTCAGAGGTTTAAAAATATTAAGGCATCACTTCACAGAGCCTTGCAGTGTGTAATCTGTTTATAAAAATGATCCCTTAAGGTGCTCACACTTTTTAAAAAACAAATGGCCAGACTTTTGTGGCATTGTCCTTACCCATGCCGTCGTGGCTAGTGCCAGAGTCCTTTTTTCTCCCCACTACAGGTGTACGCATAGTCATCAAGTTCAAAGAGACTTGCCCTGCACATCCTGGAAAGTGATGTTCAGGGTTGTGTATGCATGTGGAGGTGGTGGCCTGGTGGCCTTGGCACACTGTGTGAGCTGCCTTGCTGAGCACTTCTTCAGGGCAGGTCCCTCTCTGCAACATCTCTCTGACTCCTGGGCTTTTTCTTGTGTTCTGTCAGCAACACTTACGTAGTGGTCTGTGAATTCAGGTTAGTTGTTATGAACATCCTATGCTCGAATTTGTGGTACCTCTCTTTCTCCCTACTTGTAGGTTAAAGCCATTTTGATCACTCAGTCACAGGTTGCATATAAGTCTTACAACAATGATGCTTTTTATGAAGACAATCCCCAGTATGGCTCTGCTGTGGAGGATTTCCTGCTGGAGGTTTTGTTTCCTGGGAGTACCACGATGCTTCAGGTACTTGTTTCATAGGTGCAGATCTGTCATGGCCTCGAAGTCAAGCACCAGGTTGACTGAGAAGAGATGATGTGGGAAGTGAGTGAATGTACTACCCCTCACAGCATCTGGGAGGACAGAGTTGATACACCCAGAGATTGGTGGTAATCAGACACTTAACTACATCCGAAGGAACAAACGTTTTCTCCTATTGAAGAGGGGTAGATGGGCCATAAATCAATTTCTTTGTCAGTACTTTGTCACTGCTTATCACAACTGGAGCCAGAGGGCTTTGCTGAGTTCAGAAAGTAGCTCAAGTTTAGATGGGCAAATGGGAGGTAGACTGAGGAAAGCAACCTCAGAAAAATATGCCCTCAAAGCACTGTTCTGCACCCAGGGAACGCTGCAGTACACAGAGACACTTACTCAGGACAGCAGCTGCTTTGCCTTCTCCATTTGCTCAGTTACTCCCCTGCGATCTTGAGCAGTGCTTCTTGAATACTTACCACTCTTGATGGTCTTGTACTGTAAATATTTTATGTGGAAAGGCACTACTCTGCCACGGGGGCTGGGAGAACAGGGAGGTTCCTGCCAGAGCTGTCAAGCTAAACAGTTTGGGTGAGTCCTGGGAACAGAAACCCACAGGCTGGGTTGTGGAGCTGTTGATGAAATCCTCTGACTTATTAAACCACAGAATGCCCTGCCTCATCGGGGAAGGGAAGTCCATGTGTGTCATGCAGGCATCACACACACATGAAGTACCTGGGCTGTGCTAGTACAGAGAGGTGTCTGCAAAGCCAGTCCATATTCTTGAGGCTGCACTGACCACACAACGCACTGCAAGAAACAAGCAACCTGGGCTCAACTGTTGCTCTAAGCAGAAAATATTCCCTGAGACACCAATTTCCTCCTCTGTCTGGAGTTTCTCAGATTTTCAGGTCTGCTCTTCTGTAATTTGTTTTAATTTTCTAATGAAATATCTGTGAGGAAAGGAGACAATGGTCCCATATGGGACTTGGATAGGCCAGCTCATGCTTGCCTTTAATTATCTGGGTTTCAGTTCTTGATTTCAAACTATTACCATAATTAAGTTTGTATGAAGGCTTAATCACAGCAAGTAACCTTAATCTTACACTCAGTAATGTCTGTAAGGGTCCCACTGGGCAACATGTTTCCCATTAGCTGTTTCCAAGCTTTGCTCCTGGTGGCTTGCTCACACTGTCCTACTGGTCTGCTGACTGCAACAAGCAAATGAGGAATGTGTGAGCCTGCTACATAGTTGGTGCCAGCCCAGGGAGATTTTTCTCGTTACAATATGTTAGAGAAACTTCACTACAGTTCCCCAAGGTTAGCTGTTGAGAAGTGGTTTACTCTACCTTGGCTGGAGCTGCCATTCAGGTCACCTGCTCATGCCCTTGCTACATAAATTTTAATATCTGAAGTCAACAGTGTGATTAAGAGTAGTGCTGGAGCCTGCCTAAATGAACATGGAAAGCCATGAAGGTGAGTAGGGCAAAAGGTGGCTGGACCTCATGCTGAGGAGCGACTATGTGTGTGGTGAGTCAGGAGTGCTGGTGTGGGCACTTAGCACCTTTTTCTGCTCAAAGCCCTCTCTCACCCCTTCTCTACAGGTATGTCTATGTCTGCGAAGGCTGGATGCTTTAAAAGACTCCAAGAGGCTTTTCCAGTTTTCCTGTTTTGTATGTGCTCAGAGAGTGTATGTGTACAATGTAAACATGCTATACAGAACTGGAATGGTCTGTGTATTTATTATATATTACTATATATAATTACTATTATATTATCAACCATATTATAA
>NW_010124377.1:0-1216 GCF_000699245.1 Pterocles gutturalis
CATTCTGTGATTCTGTGATTCTGTGACGTATTTTACTAAGTATACCTTATGTTTGTATTGCATTATGCAGTGTATTTCGTATCACTCTGCTAAATCGGAAACCCTGTGTCTTTAATAAGTAAATTTGATATTAAACATTACATATTCCACATGTGGAATATCTGAAAGAACCTGGTCAGAGACTATTGGACATAGACTTATGCCCATCTTTTATGCTATGGATATGAAAATAATTCACAACATAAATATAAAAGACAATAAATTTAAAAAAAATAGTTTTTGATAAACTCAGAATCAGTAACATGGGAAAAAGAATATTACAAGTTAAAAGAGTCCAGAAGACCTGACAGATCCAAGAAGAAGTAACATTAAAAGTACAAGCACTATTCTAATATCTGTTAATCCTGAGGAAAAATGTGAAGAAAGAAAGTTACTTGGAAAAATTGCCAGTTTTTCAGCTCACAAAATCCAAGGTCTGGAAGAGACAGCATAAAGTAGGACATGTTCCTGAGAATGAGACTAACAAATCTATATCTGAATTCAGGTTTGGGATGGTATATGGACGTCAAGGAACAAAAAAAAAAAAAACAAACAAAAAAAAAACAAACCACAACCACCGTAGCTTTCAGACTAAAAACAACAAAAGGCTTAGTTTGATTACTATTCTCATCCAAGTATTAGTCAATATTTTAATCAAGGATTTAACCACCATACTGTAAGTCTTTTGAACCAGCAGACAATATCAAAATGAATTTAAGGGAAATGAAATAAAACAAGGCTTATAAAAGACAAATTAAAGACAATCTTGACATATTGCAGAAAGTATATAAAAGAATGAAAAAACCACCAGTTACCTGTATTTATATACTTATTTTATACTTACATTGTTGTATTAATTGCATTTTCATTGATGACAGTGGGATCTGAGATAACTGGCCTAAGCCTGAGTAGATGTAGACACATACACATAAACAAGTGAACTTAAGTAAAATAAAGAGCACTGAAGAAGATAGAACAAAGCTTTTAGCTTAGGTTAGATATGTGCAGGAATGAGGTAGATTAACAGTTCTTCATGTCTGCTAAAGGAGAAGAGGAAGTAGGGTGACTAAAAATCAGCAAGAAAAATTCACTTTGAAGATTAAGATCAGCTTCTCTCTATAGAACAAATGAACATTAACAGAAGTTATCTAAGGATATATTCTGTCACTGCATTTCC
>NW_010124377.1:1247-8487 GCF_000699245.1 Pterocles gutturalis
TCAATTCAACAAGAATGGCTTAGATGCATTTGACCCTTTTCTAGACTCAGAGCATGAACCGGGTACTATTTTCAAAGCCTTACAATGTTTATTTTTCATATCACAAAGAAATTTAATAGATACTATCTGAAGTAGTACCACAGTTACAGTCTTTATGACTATAATTTTTAATGTCTCATATTGTAAAACATTTTTTTCAGACATCCTACAAAATAGAATTATTAAACTATATTGTATATTCAGACACTGGATGAAAAGATCATTCTAGCATTTTTTTCAGGTTGTTTCACAGCAACATGAGGGAAGTCTCAGAATTAATGTAAGAACATGGTTCGGTAAAAATTATGAATGTAATTCATAAATACAGTCTAATTATTGAAGATCAATTTTATCACTAAGAAGAGTTATTAAAATAGCTTGTGATAGTGTAATGGGCAGCCAGCAATCTATTTTAAATTTGTTTTCTTTATTTATTCTGTTTATTCTCATTTAATCTATTAAAAACAGATCACTGTTTTTAAAACAGCAAATCACATAACCGTAAGCATCATATGGAAACTGTACAGGTGTGATGAAGGCCTCTGATGAAGGCCTCTGAGAAACTAAAGGAATATCTACTAGACAGAATTTGTTAAAAGCTATAGTTCACAATACTTCATCAGTTCTTCACTTTTCAGTCAATTCATTATGAACAGATAAAGCCTATGAAGCTCTCTTGGACTCAGATCTATCAGAAAGACTCTTTCACAAAGCAATCTAGGGATTACTAAGCAGTGACCTTATACAGCACATTATTGATTTCAAATGGAAAGCTAACTCCTAACTCTATAAAAGGGCTATAGTTCAGCCTACTGCCACTGTGGCTGTAAAGAAGTATGAGTACTGTAAATAAATTTCCTTTCTTGGCCATTACACTTTGTGAATTGCAAAGTCCTTTGGACATTTTACATTTTGTCTGTGTCAATTTTTGAAAAAGGTAGTTCTTTAACTGTGAGGTAGAATTTTAGTGAACTAAAATCACATTTACTTTTTCTATGGTACGTACACATTGCTACACTGTTATTCAGCAATACAAAAATGAAAGTGACACTAATCCAAGTAATATTTAAGAAAGTTATGACAGATTTAGGCCTGAAGTTGGTACATATCAATAATCACATAATCATAGAATCATAGAATTGTTAGGGTTGGAAAGGACCTTAAAAATTACCTAGTTCCAACCCCCAGCCATGGGCAAGGACACCCTCCACTAGACCAGGTTGCTCCAAGCACCATCCAGCCTGGCCTTGAACACCTCCAGGGATGGGGCATCCACAACTTCCCTGGGCAACGTATGCCAGTGCCTCAACACCCTCACAGTAATAAATTTCTTCCTAATATCTAATCTAAATCTACCCTCTTTCAGCTTAAAATTGTCACTCCTCATCTTATCGCTACACTCCCTGGTAAAGAGTGCCTCCCCATCTTTCCTGTAGGCCCCCTTGAAGTACTGGAAGGCTTCTATAAGGTCTCCCCAGAGCCTTCTCTTTTCCAGGCTGAACAATTCCAACTCTCTCAGCCTGTCCTTGTACAGGAGATGCTCTGTGCATCTTCTGTCAAAATTTTTCAATGCCTTCAAGGATTTTTTTTCTCTCTTTTTATTTCAATTGTTGCAGAGTTAATCCTATGCTGAATATTCGTAAGTCCCTTCAGCTTCAGTAGATTTGGGAGCTGAAGACATTCAACAGCTGTCAGGATATACCTCTCTAATGGTTGGTAAGCAGAGCCAGTATTAAACTTACAAACATGTGATAAGGCTGAAGGATGCTAATGCAGAGTATGCCAGCCAAATATCTTCTATACTAAATGCATACGGAAAAATTCTACCTTTACTGAAAATTGTAGTATCTTTTCTCTTAATGTAAAGAACTCAAGATTTCATTTGTAGGACCAGAATTTACATCATCAAAATAAATTGCAAATAAGTGAATCTACTTATTTTTGTCATCTGCTAACAAGCAAAACCCAGTTCAAACCAACTGGAAATGGAACATCTGTACATTGGTCTTACATACTGAAGTCTAGGGAAGGTTGCAAAAGACACAACCAATAACCTATATGGACCCAGAAGTTAAAAACTTCATTCTCAGTAATGAATAGGTTCTAGAGATACGTTACCAAGCCAAGTGTGACACTGTGAAAATAAAAATTAACATCATCAATGGCTATGCATGACTAACCCTGTTGAGAACACTAGCCAGCAATGCACAACAGATTTTGTGCAAGAACAAATGCTAGAACAAGGGCAAGAATGACACTGGAACAGATAGTGAAATATCATCGCAACCTCACCATCATAAAAAATAACCCATCCAGCCCAGGAAAAAGTACTGGCTTCTATAAGTTGAAGGAAGATAATAACAAGCAGGTAAGCAGTCTTGAAAGAGTCTGAGGCTTCTGACAAAAAGATACTACTGCAGCAAAAATTTTGTCTAAAAATTGCTGAAACAAAATCCCCAGAGTCCTAATTTGAAAAAGCTAGGAATCTTTTCCCTGCTCTATGCAGGGTTCATCTTCCATCTGCAGTTTATTTTAAAGAACACTGAACCTACTCATTCTTATAATGAGGATCAGCTGCTGCTTCTCTCATGCCTTTGTCAAAGTACAGATTAGCATGTTTATTTTTCTTTCTAACATCTCTGAAAATATATCCACGTGCTTCAGAATTTCTTAGCATGGAGGTCTGGAAGACAAGTAAAGAAAGCAGTATTTTTCACCATTTTGTTCCAAAAATCTCTCTTCAAATACTGGTATACTAGATGAAGAGCCAATAAAGTTTATTTAATTTAAGTTTTTCAAGATAGCAATTCAGATGAAGGTTGACTGATAAGCAGGTTCCAAAATCTGTTGGCAGTGACACAGGTAAAATGGAGAACCATAATAAGGGAAGAATTGTAATAGGGGCAAATACTAAAACTGTGATTCAAAGAAGCTGAAATCTTTAACAAGAACCCAACCATGAGCTACAGGAGGATTTTTATTATGTTTCATTTTGTTTTGTTTTATTTTCTGTTATTTTATTATTTTTTTCAGTTGTTCGTGCTCCTTTCAGCAGACCTAAGGAATTTCTTTGCTGACCTCAAGTTTCAGTGAGAAGGTAATAAAGAACATTCAATTACACAACACTGTACTAACAAATTAAACAAAATTCTACTTTTATGTGTTTTGTAATTGCTGACCTACTAAGTAGTTAATTTATACCTAAAATTTTAATGCATCAGCTTTATTTATCTTCTGATTAATACTATCTCTTGTAACAGTCTTGACTCAGGAAGGCAGAGAAATTGCTCTGCAAATAACCTCTTAACTAAGCCTCTGATCAGATTTGTTTATTAGTAGCAGAAACTTTTGCCACAGTTGTCATTATTAATTATCAGATCTTGTTAGACAGTCTGAGCTATCATTTGGGACTCACCTTTGCTAATCTTACTTGTCTTGAATGATACTTAATTCATTGATCATTCCCTGCATTGTTTAAACAGGTCCTATTTGAATCCCCTTATAATTATCACTAGAGTTTCACTCAGCCTCTTTTTTGTTCTCTCTCAGTACATCATCTCATTAGTAGTCATTACGACAGGTTTTAGCTCAGATTACATTTTCATGCAGATGATGCATCCTTCTACAGAATTTTATTGAATCTTCCTTGACTTCCTTATTCCACTTTGACTTTCTGAGAGGAACTGTTTGACGTGTAAAAATAACAAATGCTGATATTTTGATCTGCAACGTTTCCCAAAGAGATCTCACAGTTGTTGACACTGATACCACTTATGTTTGACACAAAAATATACTATATGAAAATGTTATCCGTAATGCTGAGCTAATGACATGTGGCTTTCCCCCAAGGAAATCACCTTTCTTCAGTATGGCTCAGGAAAGGAGCTGATACTTGATGCTGACTGACTAGCACAAAGTTTTCTATTTTTTAAAACCAGGATATTTCATAGTCCTTCTAGAAAACACAATCATAAGAAGCAAATGATATGCTTATCTCAAATGCTTGTCAGCATTTTCACTTTCTAGGGAAAACTTCAATAAATTATCAATGTTGAAATTATTCAAATTTTAGATAAAATTCTGTTATGAATAGAAAACAAAACTATTATTCCACTTGGAATGAGCTAGAAATGTTGAGCTGAGTCAAAAATATTACTTTAGGGACTTGAAGAAAAAATATTACTTCTATTCATAAATTCACATTGAAAACAAAAGCATGTAAACAAGACAGATTTTTAAAATCATAAGGGACCATGGCCAGTTGTCTCTTTTGTTACCATAATACATAAATGCAGACCCATTGACCTAGGTACTGGAGAAACCACATCAAAAAGATCTGTCTCAGAGTTTTGATCCAGATAGGATTGAACATCTTTTTGCCCACTTGCACCACTTACAATTTACAGGATTTCACAGACTGATTGAATAAAAGTCCATATCAACAGTCTTGATATATTGGCATATTTCTGCTGTTAGTTCTAAGCAGATGAAGGATATGGATATATCCTGCCCAGTGCCCAACATTCTCTAATTATCACTAACGGCTACTTCTTTATTATAGACACCAAAGAAGAGCTCCGTAAAAAAAAAAAAAAGAGAAACTGAAGATGTTCTGTGATGAAGCTCTCACATTTTGACTGAAAGACTTAGATGTTGCAGTAACATCTTCAGCTGGATAGAAAGAGAATTCAAAGAATTCAGATTGACATATATAGGAGCAATTCTATCAATTTTATCAAGAAATGTCAAGATTCTTCCTCCATCTACCTTTTTCACCCCCAAACACATGTACAAGCCTCTATTTTATGGTGTCACTGCTTTATATCTCTCAGAGTTCTCAAAAGTGGACAATGAAACTATGGGAAGACAAGAGTAATAGAAGGGTCTTCAAACATAAATCGATGTGTGAAGTTTTCTAGCTATTTAAGATATATTTCTTTTTTTCAAAATCCACCTCAGATATAAAGTTTACATTTCAAGAGCTCTTTCTGAACACTTTTGCCATTAATTATTTGTATGTGGTCATTATGAAGAATCATCTCTTAAATAATCTGTGAAGAACTATTTTGTATTTTTTCATAGAATCATAGAATCATTAAGGTTATAAAAGACCTCAAGGATCATCAAGTCCAACCCAACACCACCTAACTCACTAAACCATGTCCCTAAGCACCATATCTACACCTTTCTTGAACACCTCCAGGGATGGTGACTCCACCACTTCCCTGGGCAGCCTGTTCCAATGTCTGATGACTCTTTCTGTGAAGAAATTTTTTCTAATATCTAGCCTAGACCTCCCCTGGTGCAACTTGAGGCCATTTCCTCTTGTCCTATCACTTGTTATTTTAGAGAAGAGGCCAGCACCTCAGTGGGTGATAGGGAGTGATAAGGTCTCCTCTCAGCCTCCTCTTCTCTAGACTATAAAGAACCCCACCTCCCTCAGCCGCTCCTCGTAAGACCTGTGCTCCTAACCCTTCACCAGCTTCATTGCCCTTCTCTGGACCTGTTCCAGCACCTCAATGTCCTTGTGGTGAGGGGGCCAAAACTGAACACAGTATTCAAGGTGCAGCTCAATGAGCTGGTTAAGTAATGTTGCCATTTTTCAATGGAAATATATAACAATACTACCTACTTGTTTTCTACATCAAGTTGTAGACTGAAAAGTCTTTTGTGTATTCATTCTAATATCTGCTTGAACCAAGATTCATATCAATAACTTTTACAGTCACCTGGTGTCCTGGGTTCAGCTGGGATAGAGATAATTTTCACAGAAGCTGGGAGGTGGGCATAGCCAAAGGGATATTTGGTACCATGCCCGGGATATAAGGGGAAGCTAGCTGGGAGAGGGGTGGGGGTTTTTGGTGCGGAGTCTTGGTGTCGTGAGGGTTTTCCATTGTGTCATTCTATACCCTGTCTTATTATTATATTTTCTTTTACTCGTGTTATATTATTAAAGTCTGTCATTACCTCAACTCATGAGATTCCTCGTTTCTTTTATTCTTCCCCCCCCCATTATGCAAGAAGAGCAAAACGACTTTTTAATTAAGTTAGTAGGATAGACAGCAAATCAAAAGATTTATCCCTTCTCCTTGAGTCCCAAATGGACTGTATTTTCAAAAGAAAAAAAAAACCAACCAACCAAACAAACAAAAGAAAAACTTCACTGTATTCCAGCCCAATCCAAAGTTAGTCTAAATCATCAAATGACTTTGCATCAAAAATGTACAGACCCAATTCTGCTTTTAGTAAAGGCATCTGTTTAGCTCCCAAAGTAATTTCACAAAACCAGTTATTCCAAGTTCTTGTATGAAATTAACTCTTATTCACCTTCTCTATTCCAAGCTTTATTTTATAGAATATTGTCATAACCCTTCTCCCACAAATTCTCATCTAGACAGATGTTCTTTGTATGGAAAGATGTTCCATGACTGACCTAGTGTGCTGTCATGGTTAGGCCCAGCCAGCATGAACACCACGCAGCTGCTCGCTCACCCCTACACCTGGTGGGATGGGAAGGAGAATTGGAAGAACAAAAGGTAAAACCTCATCAGTTGATGTTAGAGCAGGTTTAATAGTACAACACAAGAAAAGAGAATAAACAATAATAATAATAACAATAATACTAACAAGAATATTTATATGTATATAAACATGTCTATAACGAGTGATGCACAGTGCTGTTGCTCATCACCCATAACCCAATGGTCAGCCCATTCCAGAGCTACAAATACCTCCCCTCCCCTGGCCAGCTTCCCCAGTTATTTATTGAGCATGACTTCATCATGGTATTGAATATCCCCTTATCTAGTTTGGGTCAGCTACTGTGGCTGTGTCCCCTTCCAGCTTCTTGTGAAAATTAGCCTATCCCAGCAGAATGCAGTAGATGCTCATAGCAGCCTTATCTTTCTTGTAACTTTTACAGCCAAGTAAGCCACCATTGTTTTTGTTTTTTTTTTTTTTTTACTTATATAAAGAATGAAGTGCCCTATTTTGCTAAACTATAGGATGTCAGCATGCTTTGTAACAGCCAAGAATGTTCAATATGGCAGATAAAATATGCAGGCCTAACTTTTCCTTAACAGAATCAAGTAATTTTTTTAATTAGTATGCATGCATGAAAATAATTAGCATTATTTTGAAAATGAGCAGAGACATTGGCTGAATGTCTTCTTGGTACAAAGTACGATGAAAGAACAGTGAC
>NW_010124377.1:8507-13363 GCF_000699245.1 Pterocles gutturalis
AGTTGTACAGTACCTTCTGATCTTAACATTTTCATAAATGAGTTCTATTATCTTATAATTTGTCTTATTTATATTATTTAATTCCATATAAGACAAATTATAAGATAATATATGAGATAATATTTTATATTGTAATATATTGTATTGTAAATGTAGAGTTATTATGATATCCTAATGTTTTCTCAGTGTTTCCAAGGAATACTTAAATAATCTACATTGTGCTTTGCAGAAAAAATATACTGATTTGAACCAGATGGAAAGCTCTCCGATCTCCAGAAAGGCTAATTCTCAGTGTTCTTTTAATTTCTGTTTGTATCAGAAATTCGATTTTTTTTATTTCCTTCAAGAAAATATGATGGAAGGCCAGTGAGTAAATTAAAATATGGCAGTTTTGAAGTTAGATGCCTCAATTTTGACTGGGAGTTTTGACTTGCATGCCTCATCAACATTCTGATGAAGAAAATTGTAACAAAAGGAAAGTAGTATTTTAAAAATGCTCTGTTTTTGATCAAAACATCAAAATATTTTTGGAATTTAGGGAAGATAGAATCAGGGTTAGTGCATCAGGAAATAAGGAGATAACTGCCTGTACACCATACAGCTAGGAAGATGGAAGACAGTTTGGGTTTTGTTTTTTTTTTTTTTTTCTTTTAGAGTAACAGGCTTTTGATATTATGCTTTTGGCAGCCGCTTTAGAACATTTAACATTTCATGATTTCCAGAAGACATTTTTAGGGGCCTTCTCAGAATAAAATATGAGGTTTCTCTTACATCACTGTTTCATTATGTTAGTATTTTTTGGAACAAGCCTTGAATTAATTAATTTTGAGCTTTGAATCATGTGGTTTGCCACTAGATATTCAGTTTTGTCAACAAAATGGCCTACTGATTTGAAATCAATCCCTGATATTCGATTCTATTATACTTTCAGAGTGCATTCAGCCTTGTCAATTTTTTCTCATTTGCATTTGCAAAACAATGCTTCTGGATGCTGATCATAAAAAAACACCTTTTTTGAGTTATGTGGAAAAGATATTTACATTCACAGAATTTTAAAATATGCCTCCTTTTCTTTCAGTTTGAAACAGAAGTAGATTTTTAGGTTCTTTTAAAAGGTAGGTGCAGTTCTAACAGTAAGAAGTCTCTATACTCTGTTGCCATGGACTCTTTAGCCCTGTAGCTGTCAGCTCTGACCCTGTGTAAATGGGGTACAAAAGAATAAGGTTACCCAGTAATAAAAATCCAAGGTGTCAAAGAGCCTTAAATCCTAAAACAACAGTGCCTAGAACAGACTTCTTTCTGACTCTCAAGAGCAGACCACATGATGAGTGATGGATGAGAAGGCAGAAAGCAATGAACACCTGTGGATGAAATCTGTTAACGAAAGGATTAAAACCCTCCCTAGGTTTTCCCAAAACATTGTCAACGTTGCCAAGCATTTTCTCCCATTAATCAACTGGTAATTCTGAGGTATACATAATTTATCAGAATGTTTTTCTAACCCTAGTAAATGGTTATATTTTTCTCTCATTCAACCCAGTGAAAGTACAAAGTAAACCACATTATGTCAAGTCTTATACTAGATTTATGATAGTGAAGCAATGAGAATTATGTGGTCTTGTATTTCATATTTTCTATTCCAAAGTAGAAACTGCTTATTTCAAATTTCAAACCATATTTCATAGCTTCAGTTTGTTTAGTGGAATGTTCACGCTAATGACTGAGAAGTCAACTCTAAATCAATTCATTTGAAAACAAAAAACAACAGAATGTCTCTCTGACAGACCTACTTGAATTCTAAATCTATCTGTGACTTCAGGCCCAAGAATGGATGAAAATAGTTTTTTGCTCTCTAAGTAATAGTGGAAACATTCATGAGTTTTGAGTGAGCAGATTAGAACATGACAACTGGATTTCATGGTTAATGAGAATCTCATACAGTAAAGGTACTACTGAGACTACAGCAGGATTTTAAATACCATCACAATGTTGTATGAATTTGTAAATTTCTTTCTTCTTGTTTTCTGTACTGCATATAATCAGAAAACAAATGACTTACATTACACAAAATATTCAGGAGGCAATTTCTGAAGGGAATGAAAGGAAATAGTGCAGAAAACAAAACAATACAATGACTGTTATGAATCCACCAGCTCTTTCAAAAATTTACAGCTGAAAAAAGAGGAGAGGGGTTGGTGTTTTCATAACAAAGAAGGTGGTACTTCATCCTGCATAGTCTAAGAATAGAGAGTTTTATTATTTACACAATTTTCCAGGGGCTTCTCTAAGCCTAATTTTTGTTCTCAGTCTTGGTGTGGGGAGAAAAAAGCAACACTTTTTCTTTAAAGTTATAACCACAACCCCAGAACATTTGACTTTTGAAATGTCAGCTTAACACTTTAACCTGCTGACTTCAAAACTCAAAGCAAGTAGGTACTGAACTGTCACTAATAGTGTAAATATTGGAAAGAAGGCACTAAAAATCCAGGATAAGAATTTATGCCAACTACGTTTTCTTGAATCATACATTAATACAGCTTATACTATAAGAGTATCATCTTGTGAGTAACAAGGTTGAGACAACTACAGAGCAAAGCACATCTCTTCTGGCACCTAAGCTGCAAATGAAATGACAGCCATAAATTGATTTCAGAAAAAAGGACTGAAGTTGCTCTCTGTTCACTCATTTAAAATCATTCCACTTTAATAACCAGGATTACCTGATATTCTGAGACTTACAGGAGGTAACACCCTTTTAGAAAAGTGCATCAGGAATTTGGGCAAATCTAACATGCCTAGGGAAGGTAATGATGTGTAATTAGAATATGAAGTTAAAATTATTTCTCTGTTTAATCTTTCTCAAATTATGAAATATTCTTATTTTCTTTGAGGTTAGTAAAACATTGCACAAATTCAATAGTTCTTCCAATTACTCAGAGTGAGAGTACTAATTAGTAATTTATAGGAGAAATATGTTCAGGATCAATTTTACTGCTATATTACATTTAAAAACAAAAGCTTCCACATTTTAGCATTTTTCTGAACAGACAAGTAATAGTATCATCAATCTTCTCTTTTCAGGGCTTGCTTCAGTAATGGAATTCTCTCTGTGCTTTTTCTCTTCTGCACACACACTGCACACACATACTACATCAAAAAGGTAGTTTTTGAACAGAAAATATTATTATTGTACTTTATTGTTTATGGGGATTATGACAGACAAAAATGATGTAGACAGTTTCAAAATAAAGATAATATCAAACTGTAAATATTTAGTGTGATGATTTTCAATACTTTGACAAGAAAGTAAGCATTACAACTGTGTTCAAAGATCTGGTAACATGCACAAAAGAAACTGAATTATACTATAATATAGGCAATAAATTTGTTAAGCACAACCAGCAAATTCTAATCAAGAAATAAAAATTAATTCCGTTTCACTGTGTTTTTTTTATCCATTTGTCAACTTTTTTGACAGGAGCTTTTGATTCTCTCCCATGTTGCTGTGTTGATGGAACTTTTCCATTAAATTAAGGAAGTTATGCTACTACAGATGTTAATGAAGAGTTGAATATTTTCTATCCAAAACCAAGAAAAACATAGAGATTTTTGTCAAATCTTAAGGTTTTACAGGTTTACACTTTAATTGCTAAATTTCAACAATATTCTGAAGGAACTAGTCAACAATATAAATGAATATTTTGTAGTTGGTTGAATTGTTTCAGAAAAATGTGATATATCTGCAAGCCTGACTTTTACAACTCCACACCTCCTCTAGAAATTGCGTAGTTTCCCAGGCCATAATGCACCCTACAAACTCATTTTGAGTTTGGCAATAGGATACACAAAGTATTTAGAAACATAACTATCAAGAGACTAAAGGAATTGCATTTTGGGAAACCTTCAAGGAATCTGAGCTTTAGTGCCAAAATGTATGAAAGCCACATGTACAAAATGGGGCAACTTAAATGAGCTACTATGTCTCAGAATATCAGATAATAATTATCACTGAGAAGGGAAATCTTGGAATTACTATAGGCAACTACCTGAAAATGTCACTTGAACAGTCACCACTCGTTGATGTAGTAGATGCAACGCTTACAAGCCTGGCCATGCAGCAGCAAGCAATAAAGGGTTGTGTGTCCAAAAACTAATCTGTTTTTTACGTTTGTAACAATTTGTCGAATAAAACTCATCTCCCTACAAAGCTTGCCTCTCATCCCCAAGTCATCACTTCTACAAGAAAGCTATTACACTGTTGAAAGTTTGGAATTATTATGCAGGAAATGTAGATCAAAAAAGAGAGCATCCTTATATCACTATAAGATCCATATATACTCACATCATTAATATTAGCTACATTATATCTTGGAAAAGATAGAGTATACACTATATTTTAACTAGTTTATGTGTCATTATGTACACAGAGAAACTAGAACCCTCTCAGTTTTCTCTTTGATTAATTGTTCTTGGAGTTTAGGTCTGGCAGTTCTTCCATTTTAACATTCTCATGTTAACCCTCCAGTGCCTTTCCTCCAGTGGCAAACCAAAGCACAGCTTGTGATGGCCAAGCTTGAATGAAAAATATTAATTATACAGCAAAGCATTTGCAACGAGTGCTGACAATTTTGTATTCAGTTGTACACACATGTAAAGAAGTAATTTTACTCCTATGTAACTTGTGACATCATAATAGCCTCTCCTCTCACGCCTTAGAAACTGCCATTTTAATGGTTTTGTTCAAGTGCAGTTTCGCTGTTTCCTTACAACCACAGGCTCCCCATTTGTGTTGTCTAATGCTGCTCCTTCGTGATACCAATGACAACTTCTCTCCCATTTCAAATTATTTATATATT
>NW_010124378.1:0-366 GCF_000699245.1 Pterocles gutturalis
TTTACTTTTTTTTTGAGCAACTGCCTCTTTCTTCACTTTTCAGTTGCCATTTTTTTTCCCATTTCATTAGGTAAAGCAAAGAAACAAAATTAAAATTATTTAGACAGGTCAGAAAAAAAGCAATATGTTAGATAAGAGAGATAATCAAAATTGTTTAGGAAGGCAAAGATGTTAAAATATTTAATTGTTTTTTCACTGATTCTCTTGTTTTACCAATTTTAATATATTTTTATTCTTTATTTCTTTAACTATTGTAAGTATTTGAAATTGTACTTCTACTTAGATGGAGCTGGAAAATTTTAAGGATATTGATTGTATTTTAAATGCAGGTTTGATTAGACTGGCTTTTTGGCTCTGCATATTTTT
>NW_010124378.1:663-1103 GCF_000699245.1 Pterocles gutturalis
GGAGGAGCCAACATGTGATTATCCATGTCTGTGCCTTGTGTTTAACCAAGGCATGAGACTGTATCTCACTCTGCTTATGAAGTAGGCATTTATGGAGGGGGGTGGAGAGATGGCAATCTCTGGCTTTAGTTCTGTTCAGTGGAGGCACCCTCCAAATTATTATTCAGAGATTGGAGAGATTGCTCATACACCACCATATATGTTGGAGATGTCTACATTTTTTTCAGCTGTATCCCACCTTTCCAACGCTTTTAGTTTCTCTGCATTTCCTTAGTGAAAAAATAAAATCTTTGTTTTCCAACAGAAGTACAGTCCAAAAGGGTCAGATGGTAATGAATGTGTGTGTAACACTCATCACCCATAAAGAAGAGCATCTCCTTTTTGTCCTTTAGTTTGTCCGCTGTATCCATGTGCTGCACTTTTTTGAAAAACGCAAAGTC
>NW_010124379.1:0-292 GCF_000699245.1 Pterocles gutturalis
CTCCTCGCTGGCTCCACGGCATCGCCGCCGGCCACCAGGCACCGTGCTGCTGTGCACCGGGCTGGGAGGTGACCAACCCCCACCCAGAACCCGCCTGGCACCCGCCCGGCACGGGGATGTCACCCACCTGGCACCGGGGATGTCACCCACATGGCACCAGGGATGTCACCCACACGGCACTGGGGATGTCACCCACATGGCACCAGTGGTGTCACCCACATGGCACCAGGGATGTCACCCACCTGGCACAAGGGATGTCACCCACACGGCACCAGGGGTGTCACCCACATGG
>NW_010124379.1:615-918 GCF_000699245.1 Pterocles gutturalis
CACATGGCACCGAGGATGTCACCCACATGGCCCCAGCGGTGTCACCCACATGGCAGGATTTGGCACCTCCAGCTTTGGGTGACGTTTCCCAGGAGGGTGCTGGGGGGGGGGAATATGGGTGTATCCTGCCCCCCCCAAATCCTGTTGGGGTGCTCAGGGTGCTGAGGGGGTGTCCTGATGTCCGGTGCCCCCCCAGATGTGGATGAGAGGAGCACCCGGGGTGCCGGGAGAAACCCTGAGAGCGAGATGTCCCCAACCTCCCAGTTCAGCAACGTCAAGGTGGGCACCCTCCCCATCCCCATC
>NW_010124380.1:0-18987 GCF_000699245.1 Pterocles gutturalis
GTGAAAAGAAACATGATCTGGACAATGCATCCTTAGGTACCCTTGCAAAGACACTCCACAGCAAACAGTTTTAAAAATATTGTTTGATGAAATCTCATAGCTTCAAACAAAAATGGTGGTCTTATAATAAAATGTTATCAAGGAAAAATATACGTAAGAGTCTTAAGAACGAATTTAGGATCAGTGTAACTCACCTACAGAATTAAAGAGATTGTTGAGAGTTTTACAGAGAAATCTGTTTTTTTCTTGTAGGGTGGAAGTAAAAATATTGGCTGTTTTAATCAGGCACTTGGTAAAGGAATAAAGATTCATTCTAGAGCACCAAAAATAATTTCTCACTCTTACAGCGTTTTTCAAGTAAAACCACTGACAATATTTTTTCTTGTCACATCGGAGTGATGGCTCCTTGTCTTAGTTTGAGGTCCAGGAAGAATAAAAATAAATAAAAATGAAAAGCCATAACAAAGGGTATCTGTTGTTTTCTAAATACCAGAGAATTCTGGCTACACATCCAGTGAAGGGCCAGATTGTTTCTCCTTTCCAACAAAATCAGTGTTTATGTTTATAGATTTGTGAGGGTAGGTCACAGGTCCCCTGCAAATACATTTACTATTAAAATATGGCTTCACATTTCATTCCAAATGAGTGAGTATTTTTGCTTAATAAGCATTTTGTGCTTAGTACCTTAAAAAAAGGTAAACTCATTCTCAGTTGTTCAAAACACAGTTGCAAGTCTTCCATAAACCATTGCAAGCAATTGTACAGATAACAGAACTCTATAATTATTTAACAAATTGTTTTTAATGAAATTAGCCCCCTTTAAAGTAAATGCAGTAATTATTGATAAAACTATATTTTTCTGTAAATTCACCATAAGTTATTTTTAAGATATTTATGAGTCATTCAGTTATGGTATGTCTTATACTAATTGTGTGATTCCCTGGCAAGCACATTTTAGAAGGAGAAATGGCTAGGGCCTGAAAAAGAGATGTGAAACATTGATGAGTCATCTGAAAGTACTAATACTGATGGGCAATCAAACATTTCTCTGGCAGAACTAAGGGGTTAACCACAGAGGTCCGGTTTCCTTTGTGGTGGAATACTTACTTCTGAGGGAGTGAGACTACATGCACGACACAGTAAGATATCATGCAAGAAAGTAATCTGAAATTCTGTTTTCCCTTCCTGATGGTACAATTGCCTCCTCTCGGCTGTCTCTGATTTGGGTGTACTGGGCCAGACAGAGGCATTATTTATCTATGTTACAGCTTGATTTCAAGACTGTTCTCTCCATTTCCACAAAGACACTTCAAAGAGACCAGACCTACCCAGGGACACTGAATAGTACATGCAGCAAAGCCTTTTATGAGGCTTATTGACATGCTGTTCTAACACCTCTTTTTCTGAAAAACACAGTGTTGGAAAATCAGCTAAATAGGAAAGGCCATGCGAAACAGCTGTGGTTTGAAGTACTTAATCTTTGTCCAGTTTGACCTCCAGCCTCTTCTGGGGACTTTATCCCAGACAAGGATTCAAACTGAAACTTGTGGTTCTAGCATGAATTTTTTCCTTCTCCAGCACAGTAGGACAATCAATGGCTACTGACTGGCCGGTTCTGACTGCAAGGTGCACAGTGTGTATTAGAAACAATGAAGAGAACAATTTCTCTCCCTCTGACTGACTGCCCTGAATACAAGGAAAGCATTTAGAGAGAACTGTAGAACAAAATGACTGAAAAAACTATAGTGGAAGAATGTAATCAGGTGGTCTTTCTTAAAATTATAATTCCATAGTGCATAGGCATGCAAACACAGACTTAAAGTTTAATATTTCCCTGTATCTTTTTTTTCTCATTTAAAGACAGTACATGCACTTGATACTAACTGCTTATAGAAAATGTGCAACAGTTCAGATTAAAGTCAGTGTGGGTAAAACTAATGGTATTGTCAGAAGGCAGAGTCTTTCTCCACTGTAATAAGAGATACTCACTACTAAATGGAAAGGATCTAAGGCTGCAAGTTTTAACACTACTTGAACGGATTTGAAGATTCATATGTCCTTACCTGTCAGGCTGCTTACACATTCTATACATTTCTATCCTGAAAAAAACACTTTTTAACTTTTTTAGTTGTCAGATAGCTTACGGTATCTTGTAGCTGCCTCATTTGGGTCACTGGGCAGAAATTGTGTCCTCTCTGTATCCTCCATCCTTGGGTATATTATCAAAACTCAAGAATAAGACGGAAGTGATTTCTTGTGCTCAGTAAATCCTTAAGTGTTCTTTGTCCATTTGACATGAATTCTAAAGCAAATGTTTAAATCCCATGTAGGCAGCAAGAAGCCTTCCCAGCTGAAGTTAACTATTCCACTTGATAAAATAAGATGTTATTACTTTACTCTTGAATGTAGGCATCATCATTTACTGTGTAGTGTAAGAGAAGTCTGTTATCCTTTAGGGAGTACACAGCAGCTTCATCTACTTTTTCCATGATGTATTATCTTTATAAAGATGTTTCTTTGCACATATTAAGTAACCATTTACAAGACAGAAACAATAGGCTGTCCCTAGCAGCAGAAGGAAAGGAAAAGAAGAAGAAAATGTAGGGACAACAATTAACTTTTTTACTGTTGGGATTTGGGGAAAATATCACATGTACAAAACCATTAATGAATATGGACTTAAATCATTAGAAAAGGTAGAAAGTCAAGGGTAAATTTTATGTTCTCTTCTCAATGAGATATTGCAGTGGATTGGGGGAGAGGAGAGAAGGGAGCTGTAAAGAGAGGATAATGAGCTTATTCTCAATGCTTTTCTTCTCCTTTTGCAGATCTCTTCATTTCTCCTGAGACAGAGTAATCAGTGAGTTAAAAAATTAAAATGATGGCTCATACATCTGTTTGCCATTTCCACTCTTCTCTGACCTTAAAACCATCCATTCTGCTCCTTGAGGATTACAATATTGATTGTTAAGAATGACCTTTTTTTCTCTTTTTTGAATGAGGCTCATCCTATGCTTTGAATTTACTGAGAACTAGTAAAGCACTGTCCCCTGCCCCCCCTCCAAAAAAAAATTGTAGAGACAAATGTTAGTAAACATCTACTTGTGTTTTAAAGAGTCAAATGGTTATTCTCCTGTTGAAATATCAAGATCTGTATGCACAGGTAGGAACTATGTGTGCAAAGCGATCTTATGGCGAACCATGGGAGAAATGATAAAGCTGGAAAATAAATACTTAAGACCCATTGTCAGGTAAGACTTAGGCACTTGACATTTATCTCCTATTGATTTCTTTATAAAACTCATGACAATTATCTAGGATATTTCTGAAAATGGCACTTGGCCTTTAAGTAACTTTCCATTTCATCTAAATGTTTTTGAAAATTTTAGCTTGCATCTCAAGCCTCATGCCCTCATGATCACCTCAGACCACTACAATCTAGGTTAATGGGCTAGGTTTTCCTGTTATTTTTCGTTATATAAAGCCATGAATGTCAGGATAAAATTGGAAAGAAAGGGGTTTTTATCAATTAGATAGTGAATATGTTAAATAACAAGTGGTAACTATTATGTATCTCTTTCATGTGTTGCCAACACTAAAATCATTGCCATAATTCCCAATGAAATAAATCTGACAAAATGTTATTGGAATCTGGTTTCAAAGAAGAAAATTTTGTTCTATTTGAGCATAAATGTTTGTCCTCATCACCTTAGTGTCTTATCCACAAATGCACTGCAATTTTTCTGTCAAATATCTATTTTGGTTTCAAATATGAACATTAAATTTCTACACCTCCTAACGTGTTAGTGTGTTAAAAAAGAAAAAGAAAGAAAGAAGAGGAAAGGCATATGTTTTTTCCTTATTTGGTCTATTATGTGCATTTTTATGACCCTGCATTTAATCTGATCCTTCTCTACAATTGTTAGATTTCCCCTTAAGTTCCTTCCTTCCTGTACAGATTTGTAGTTGTGATTTCAACATAACATTAGTGGGGTCAAATGTTATTTAAATTACTGGTACATGCACTTTGCATAAAGATTCCTCTGTCCAGAGGAGAAGACTGAGTTGATCCCTCAGCAATGCAGCAGCTTGGATAAGCTCAGAAATTGTTAAGCTGCATAAAGTCTGTGTTTACCTCATACATGAACCTATAGTTTGAGGTTGTTGTTGAAAAGTCATTAACTAATATATATTCAAGTTTAGTAGCAGTATATATTTTTCTTTCCACTTAAGCAGGTAGAAGAGATTAAATTTCCTCCCTGAGAAACAGCATTTGTACTACTCTAGGTCACAGCCAGGGACAAGTAATTGTTTCATAGGCTCATCCCACCTAGTTTACACTATTGATTCATATCTTTTGTTACTTTTTCCCTCAAGCTCCCCAGGTCACCTGAGTCAATCAGTGATGTTATGTTTTGGCCCATGTAGACATAACAGCTTTTTTTTTCTTGGTGCTATTTATTGAATGTCCAGTTTGGGACAGCCAATTGTAACCAAGTTAGTTTGAGTTTTCATTAATCAGAGATGTTAGTTTGAGTTTTCATTAATCAGAGATACCAAGCAGCTCATTAAGCATACAAAGTTTTTCTTCTCCCTACAGCAGACAGTGGTCTCTACATAATGCTGCTCTAAGTGTTAATAGAAGACATTTGTAAGTGTGTTCATCCTCTGGAAAATGAATGCAACTGTGTGCTTGTTGGTCTGTGGAAGCTGAGGATAATTTCCAGTGCAGGCGAGCTTGTCTGCCAGCCATAGCCAGTCTGGGTGGAGCTTTCACTGTATGAAGGACAGAAGCTGTCAGACCCTGGCCCTTTATTGGTGATACGTCACAGCACAACCCATCTCACGTGCTGTAGAACATCCTGTGCATGGGGTAACTGGATGTACTGCACTACAGCATGAGACTGAACAGTCAGGTGTGTCTAGCAGATTGCATGTGAGGTCAGTAAATGTGCATCGTGGGTCTTAAATGAACTTGCCACAGTTCCTGAAGGCTGTTCTGGCCCTTGTGAGATGAGGAAGCTGTGTTGTTTCAGGATGGACAGATTTCGGCCCACACAGGATGAGGAAAAGTATTTGTCCACCTTTCTCATTTGAGAGGCAAAGACTGATCAGCCTGAAAAAATAAACCCATTCCTCCCCCCAGAGCAAATCCTTCCACAGGAGCACTGAGGACAAAAATCATGGAAATAGAGAAATGTTGAGCTTTGTGTGACTACGTGACAAAGTAAAGACTACCTGAGATTTCAGAAAATAATGCATTCATCAAAAAGGTAAAAAGTTAGCTGCTAAGAAAAAACAATGCTTTAGTAAAAAGTACAATTAATAAGAGCAACAAGGTTTTACAGTATAAACAAGTACTTACTTAGCTGATTAAAAAAAAACCCATTGCATATAATGACTAATTTGCCAGCTATGGTTTTTATATATTCCTTACAGGAAAAAAGAATATGAATTCCTTTGCCATCTAGCCTTAGTAAAATTTTAGGAGCATAATTTAAATGGGGTTTGATAATAATAGTATTGCTTCAGGAGTATTAAGTGATTTTACTTTGTATGTATGATCACAAAACACATAAAAACTTTCAAACTCTGTGGACATTGTATTTGAATAAATTTCTTCCAGAGGCAAATGGAGCTTATAAAACAGGGAGAAAAGGAGCAGTAACTTTCTATTGTAAACCCATTATTTTTTGTGATGCAATAGACTGTAGTTATTAGAAACTCAGTGTTAGAAAATATTGTCTCCATCCAAGTAATACTTAATCTCTCTTACCTGGAGGTTAAGAGTCAAAGAACAATCATCCATATCAGTGATTCCTGCAGCAGATTGTTACTGAACCATGTAAGTTCATTTAGTGGGGAAAATTAACTCCCAGCAGCTTCACACGGCAGAGATGTTATAGCACTATTCCACCCCTGCTCTTCTCCCTGGAAAATAAAGATGATTCTACGGGTTTTCTCAGGAAAGGTGTCCTGTAAAAAGAAAAAGAAGGCTTATCTTTGAGAGACATTTCTGCAAAGGGTGACAATGAAAAGAAAAAATTATCTGACTTTACAAAAACAGCTATAGATGGAAGGTATGCAAGCACAGTCAGTTGCCCTCAGCATATAAAATACATCAGTAAAACATATCCTGTGTTTCTGTAGTTAATACCTCTTTTAAATCATCTGCAGTTTATGCATAAATAATGAAAGCTTTCTCAGGTGACCATCTGAGAGTGCAGGAAAGCCTGGGAAAGCCTCAGAAATGCGCCATAGACCAAAGACATTAGAAACTTCTGCATTAGGACAAGAGGAAATGGTCTCAAGTTACACCAGGGAAG
Organism: Pterocles gutturalis; assembly: GCF_000699245.1. NCBI lineage: Eukaryota > Metazoa > Chordata > Aves > Pterocliformes > Pteroclidae > Pterocles > Pterocles gutturalis. The sequence continues at coordinate 6,327 of NW_010124380.1, forward strand.
GTTTAGGCTGGATATTAGGAAAAAATTCTTCACTGAAAGAGTGATCAGACATTGGAACAGGCTACCCAGGGAGGTGGTTGAGTCACCATCCCTGGAGGTGTTCAAGAAACGTGTAGATGTGGTGCTTAGGGACATGGTTTAGTGAGTTAGGTGGTGTTGGGTTGGACTTGATGATCCTTGAGGTCTTTTCCAACCTTAATGATTCTATGATTCTATGATTAGTTTAATTCAAAAGTTGTCAACGGGTACATGGAATCAGTTTCCCTCTGGAAATGCTGTAGTCCGTCAAGACAGTTGAGAACAGGTCAGCAGAAAACAGTCAGGATGAAAAAGAACAAGATGCCCAAGCCCATGGGGTTGCTGTGACCATGACACAGAAAGATGGGCCGAAGTAGTGCAGGAAAACTGACTGGAAGGAACCAGAAGGGCTGAAGCATATCATGTTTGGAAGGAACGTGAGGAAAGGGAGAAAGACCTGGTGTGCCTACAAAACTTTTTACTACGGTCCTCACTATAACTATCATAAAAGACAGCAGAATGGGTCTCATTGACTGGCTTGCCTCTCCACTTCCCCCAAATCATACTTATGTGAAATGAAATCAAATCACATGAGAACATATTTTTTTCCTACAGTTTTATTTTTTATGTGAGACTGATTTAATGTCCTTATTTATTGTAATGCTTTACAAAGGAAATGTCACTTTCACCTCTCCACCCCCAGTGGGCAAAGAGTGCTAATTCCAGCTGCTTGCCTTTTTTGGGGGGGGAAATAATATTGAAGAAATCAAAATGGGATTTAAAAATCATTAAGGTACTGGTTTTCTTTTTGTGTTTCCCAGGTCCATTTCCATAGAAACAGAAATGAAGCAGTAGCAGAGATCTCACACTCTCACTTTTCTGTTTTGGTTGCTTACTTCAAGCTGGGAGCGTAAAGCATAGTTTGTCCAGCAAAACCACCAGGCAGGGAATCAGTGGAACTATTTGCTGAAGGGGCCAAATTATTTTGTTTTTTAATCTGCATATAGTTCTGGTGCAGAGCAAAGGGTGAAAAAAGTGCTCTTAGATGCACAGGTAGGAAAGAGATTTAATGAAAACCTTTGAGGTACAATATTGAGCTTCAATGAAGGAAATATGCTTTGTATCATATCTCTCCCTACCATGTAAAATACATAAATGTTCCACTTTAAAATATCACAATTTTTTGCATAATGCAGTCAGAAGCTTCATTATAATTACATATATCCAAAAAGTGTGAATATTTTAAAAAGAAAAATTACTAGAAAGGGCAAATTTAGAATTAGCTTCAATGGTATTAGCAGACACTTCTTTAGTGGACTGCAGTCAGCCTTCCTTACGATGTGCAATTCTTCAAGTCATCCAAAAACTTACTTGTCCAAAAGAGACGTATAATTATTTGTCAGATAAAACAATTGAATACCTACCATTTCTTCACCATCATCATAGCAATAATAAGTGTAGGCAGACAATTTGTATCCAAATTAGTACCCTCTCCCATTAAATTTTTCAGGTGCAAGTACACATCAAAATTTTTTAATGTGATGTTATTGAAGACACAAATTTTGAAGGTCAGAGAAGAACATGAGATCATCCAGCTTGCTTTAAGTTCTAACTCTGAATTTTGATCAGATATATTTACATTGAACAGAATTTACTGAATCCAAAGTACAACTTTCAGAAAGCTTGTGTTGAAAGTCTCTAAAATATTTTGAAACTCAAAAGACTTCTGTTTCAACAGACAGCTTGCTTCAATAGTTAATTACCTTGGTAGACAGAAAGCTGTGTTGGGTAGAAGTTTTAAGCCCAAACAGATTCAGGACTCTAAGTTGTACTGCTACAAAGCAGACTTTGAAATAAATCTGAAAAATTCTTTTTTCATGCTTTACATTATTTTACTTTAAATCCACATTTCTTTGCTCGACAGATAAAGTGTTTTACATGAGGTGCAGCTTCAACTGATATTATCAGAATGTCAGCTCCTGTATCATATGTACTGTGATTTAACCCCCTAATCGTGACATGTACTATGTAGCAAAACACTGCAATGTGTTATGTGACATCGCATCCTGCACTTAAGCATTACAAGCAGAAGAAATGGAGAAAGTGATGGCGTGAAAAGAAGGGCCAGATGTTCAAAGACAGAAAAGCTGAAGAGGATATTTTTTAACTCCTTTATATCTTTTTTTAATCTGATTCCCTGGGAAGTGAAGAAGTGTGTGGAGCCAGATAAAAATGTTGGAGCTGTTCATTGCACATATGAGTTGTACAATGTATTAATCACAACAAGCTTTGATTTTTCTGTCCACAACTGTTTCACAGGAGGATGCATAATCTTAATCATTTTTTAATCTGTCTCTTAAACTTGTGGATTATTTTATCCATGGATTTACTCACAGAATTAGAGTATTTAGAGAAGATGTGTTATGACTGGGTTGGACTTTTTTCCACACTCTCTTTTTAAAAAAATTTTAAAGCTAACTTCCAACAAATAGAGAAAATAATTAGAAAGCAAGATGCCAAATGTAGTCTTTGTTAAAAAGAAATTAATGATCTTCCACGTTCTTGACAGTTCTTCAAGGTGCAGCCAGTACAAAGCATTCTTGCTATCTATCAGAGGATCAGAGTAGCTTTCCACCACTGATCATTACATCATCTCAAAGACGTATGGCTGTATGACAAACATTATAAGACATCACTTGCATTTTGTCTTGCATTCCCACGCCCCTTCCCCCACACTTGTCAAAATACTTTTATTTCAAAGAGTTTTTCTCAGTTACTTTCTGAAGAAGATGCAGGAATTTCCCTCCACCTCTTTCCTGATAAACATTTTATCTCCTCTTTCCCCGCCCTTCCACCTTGTGCCTCCAGTTGTAATTCTAATAGCAGGGCAAAACAGGCCTAACCTCAATTTCCTGTGGTGAATGTGCAGCTGCTTGATTGATAGCCTTATGAATTATTAATTAAAAGACCTCATGTGCATATTCATGGAAATGTCTCTTTATTAATTCATAATGCAGCTGCTGCAAAGGCAGAGAGTGGAGAGCTCAGTCTCCTCCCACATAAAGACACAAGCAATGTCCCTTCGTCAGGTTCTCTCTGATCCCTGCCCCTTTAGCATCTCGCCTTCAGTTGTGCAACACCAACAGTTTCCCTTTATGTTTTATTCTGTTCTGATAGGTCTTGTGCCAGCCCACAACAGGAGGAACCAAGAGGGTTGACATCAAATTCCCCAGTAATATTTCTTATGAAAAATAAACCTTAATGGGAGTAATGAGAGTTTACAGTTCATTTCAATTATTTTCAGTTGTTCTCAGGTGCTGCAACACATACTTCCTTTAATTCTACAATGAACACTACACACATCGTGGTGCTTTTTGTCACTGGAAACTAAAAAGATGCAGAAACATTCCAGAGGAAATGATGAAAAATAATAAAGTAGTTAGTTACCTGTGCAGCCGTATTTTCCACAAACAAGAAACAGAAAACACTAGAAACTTACAGTAAACAACATGTTCTTAGTGAGACAATTTTCTGTGAAAAATAAAAAAGGATAAAAGCTCTGTGAACTTTCTGAGCGTTACTGGGATAGGCAAACACACAGGGTATGATGTGGTGTGAGCAGTTCCATTTTTCTCTCCAAAGTACTGTTGGATATATCATGGTATGATCTGGCCTTCAGTAGAGTTTGCCTTGATATAATTGGCAACTGGAATGATGAAAAGAAAAATGTAAAACACTTTGCATTGGATAACTCCAAGTTTCTGAATTCAGCACTCTGAATGGGGCGAGGTGATAAAGAAGTAGTTTAAAATTAACTGAAAAGAGAAGTTCTTCAAAGTTTCAAATGAGTCCTGTCATCACGTACACAGGAAACCCCTGACAACAGTGGTTCTCAGATAAACTACTCAGACTGAGAATGACTGGCTGCCATTTCACAGGTGAAGGCAGAGTATAACTGAGTAATGAGAAGGTGTTTGCATGGGAGGAGTGGGGAGAAACGAAATTAAAAAAACCCAGCAAAGCCACACTTGGGAATTGCTTTTCGGAGAGATAAAGGGAATGCTGCTGGTGTGAAGAATGAAAAAAAGAGTGTCAGAACCCTCATGGGCCCAGAATGTGTTAACATTTTGCACATTGAGTTTTACACACACACACAAATTGTTCCATTAATGTCTAGTTTAGATTCCAATTCCAAGATTTCAAAGCCAGAAGGGACTATTAGATCATCTCTTCTGACCTTCTGTGGAACACAGATCATAAAATATCATGCAAAGACTGTTGTACTAAGCCCGATAACCAGTGTGGAGTCATAAGTCGTAGGACTTTTACTGTCAAGTTTTGTCTTCAATATTTGATCTTAAAAGCAATATGATTTGGCTTTAGGTAAGTAGAAAACCTTACCTCATTCTCTATATTATTATCCCTACTCACTCTAGCAAAGGTTAAGGAAAATGAAGTAATGCAATTCAGTGGAGGGCTCTGTGTTAAATTATCTAGTGGAGCTTCTGTTTGCTGGCACTAACACAACTGTTAACATGTGATGGTATATTAAATAAGCAATGTCCAAGATACAGCTTGAAGCAGTAACAGAGTCCTGACTAAATATTTAAGTCAAACTAAAAGCTGTCACAGATGTTTCAGCACTGAACATGTCTGTCAGTCCCAGCTTCTCACCTGGACAACCTAGCACTGGGATTTTTATGTTTGGTAACAGCAGTTTTTATATTTGTTTGTTTGACCTCAAATTTTATTATCATCTACATACTTCTTTGCAAGTTCATACGCAAGTTTTATGCAGTGCTCATTATTAAGACAGGCAGCAGCATAATCACATGACTGCACCACAGCAGGTTCAGTGCTGGTATGTTTGTTTAAGCTGTGGAGAGCTCTTCCTCGGGCCTAGCAGAAATCTGCTAAAGCTGGGAACTAGTGGTGTGATTTATTTTCTCATCTCTCCCCATGGGGCATGCAAACATTTCTTCAGATTTGGAAGGAACTGGTCTGAATAGGAAACCTCTGCAGACTCAAAGGCAATGTGCATATCTGTTTTTATCACCTGCATCTGCTTATGACAGGGGAACAGAAATATAGGTCAGTAGTAATTCATTCCATGAAATAAAGGAGGGAGGATTCAGCTCTACAGTTGAAACGAGAAAACAGATTTGAGTTTTAGTCTGGGCTTTGGGTGACTATCTTTGCTTTTCCCTGAAGTAACCAACATAAGCGAATGCTTTAGATAAAATTTCCATCTTCACAACACAGTTGCCAAAAGCTTTCATGCAGTGCTGTTGTTACCTGATAGACTCCAGGATGTCAACAGCAGCTAACAGAGTCAAGTGTCCTGCTGTCTTCTGGAAAATGTAAAGCTCCTTTTGGAGAAACATAATGTTTTTTTGGTAGATTAAAGACCCTAACTATATCACATATCAGCGAGTGTCTGATCCTGTTTTCACTTGTTGAGATATCTTTTAAATATAGTGATGGATGCACATGGGATTCTTAAACATTGTGGGATGACAGATTGGGTAGAAGTACATTTTCTTTTCATGTAATTACTAACAGGAAAATAAGTTACCTAAGTTGCCTATAGGTGAATAAACTCATTCAAAATAAGGACCAATTCAGTCCTTCACTGAAATTTGACTGTAAACCAGATTTATACTTTTGGAAAACCTGAAAGTGGTCAGAAATGTACATTTCCTGTTTATAAATCCTCTTCAGGCATAGAAGTGTCAATTTACCACAGAAAACTATTAGAAGGACTGAATCTGCATATGTATTTTATGGTTAGAAGAGCCTCAGGCTGGCAGGACAGACCTAGACATAGAGGCACACACTGAATGCTGCCTCTCAAGGTGCTGAAGTTCACCTTCATTTTTACCTGCCTCATGGCCTAAGCATCTGTGAAAGGTTAACATAATCCTTAATTATATTATAAAAAAAAAGTTATTAACATTTGTTGGTGTTACTCTGTTTCCAGTGTTCTTGTTACACATTTTTTATACATTTAATGCCATCCCACTCCCCAATGACAAGACTGCAATGCTTGTCTCCTATAGTCAGTTCCAGACCTGCAGAAAACATCTTGAGTAGATTAATCTGTGTTTTCCTCTCTTTAATTGTCTTCATTTATGAAAATAATAACAAGTATGTACTCATCATACATGTTTTTCAGTTATTTAGGGGGTGAAGACGGTGAACTTGCCATATTCAGTCTGATGGTGGCTAAATAGCTCGTCCTAAATAAAGGCAACAGAATTAAAAAGTTATATAAATGAGAGACAGTGAGGGAGAGAAATAACATGTTTACAATTTCTATATAATATCCAAGTTGTTACTGTCATACAGATATTTTAAGACAGTTTAAAAAGTATATTCTTCTTTTGGATGTACCTTCACACATCATGAGTGATTTCAGTCAAGTCAACAGAATCCTGACTTGTGATGCTGTAAATGAGAAGAGAATTTGCTTGAGAACTTTATAATTTTAGGAATCCATTCCCTGTCATAAAGTGAAGTAAATTGTAGCTGAGGCATTACTCATAGTAACAATTTCAGAAAGCAAAATAATAGTATGAATGTAGTATTTCACATTTTTCCTTTTCATTGTTTAACAATTAGTGGGTTGAGAAGGATAACTATTTTTCAGTTTTGAAATTAACATTTAAAAAAACAGGAATAATAAGGTTATAATTATCTTTCCTAATTTAAATAATAAATATTCCTACTGGGAACAAGTGGCTTTTTTTTTTTTTTTGGTAAATATAGGCATAATGATAGAATGAGTGATGCTTACAGATATTTGTGAGTTCAGTTCTGAGTGAGAAAAAATGGTATTTACATTGTTCTTCAGGGGAGCAGGAGTAAAAGAATTGTATCTTTAAAAAACAAACAAAAAAATAGCTAGTGTTCAGCTTGCTTTGTAGGCTACTTTGCTATCCCACATGGTCTATAGTATTTTCTTTGGTTTCACCTTATTTATAATCCATAGTTTTGGGATACTGCTGAACAATTGATATTTCAGCCTGATAGAGCAGAAAGTATTCACATGGTTACAAAATGAGCAAGCTCAAGGTTTACTCATGTGACTTCTTTTCTGCCTGCAATATTTATTTATGTGGCTTTTGGGAAGAGAAAACATCTTCAGTGTAAAGAAAATGCTCCTGAACCTGTGACTATGCTGACAAAACAGTGGGCTCACAAGAGAGGCTTAAAGCCCCATAATTTATAACTAGCATTTTCTTGTGGATGGGGCAGCAAGACTTAGTCAATGGAAGTGGAAATAGCAAAAAGGAGCCAAACACAAAGGACCCCAAGAGTTCCTGTCTGAATACTCGAGCTCCCTGTTATTAATAAGCGCTGTAAATAGATATTGACTAAATCAAAACCAAATGTTAAGAGCCAGTGCCAATTTAAAGCATAATCCCTAGAAAAGATGACAGGCTTAATGCTTCTAAAATGTGAATGACTGGACAATAGTTAAAGTAGACGGGCAGTCCTTCTGCAGCTCTTACTGCATTTCTGCTCGCCTGTGTCATCTTCTACCCCACCTACTCTCAGCTTCCTCCTTCTCCAGGATAGCAGCTGGTGGATGCTATTGCCCTCTCCTGGCTACAAACTGTGCAGTGGAGCTGTGCAATAAATGCATGCTCTCAGCAGGTAAAGGGACATCACCAGGAAGATTTTCGTCCAGGGTGAATGAGTATGTGCTGTGGTTGAATTCTGGGTTTGCAAGAAGCCTTAGCATGGTGCAAAATACCAGCTAAAAGCTGAACAAGTACTGATTCAGAGAGAAGACTAATAAAATTGAATACTACCGAAAGAGAGGTTAAAAATATAATTTATCTAGGGAAGAATGAATCACAAAATTTTATTTAAAGAAATGCCTCTTGGTCCTCCTGCTACTAGGCAAATCCACGTGAGAGAGAGTTTTGGCCAGGTGCAGTTCATCTGCACAGCTGCCCTCCTGGATATCCTCCTTTAGTCATCTCCACTTAAAGCAGACAGACACAGATGACAGTGGAATTGCTTTAGCAGCAAGTCCAAGTTTCTTCTTTACTCTGCTTCCTGTGGTGGGTCCCTCCTGATCTCTCTGCTGTGACAGCGGCTTTAAGGGTTTAACAACACAGTGTCTTTTGATCTCGTTTTGGCAGCTGTGATTAAATAGACACACATCACTTGCTGTGCCACTATGTGAGCAGCCCATGGTTCACCTTCACTGAATTAGTACCCACGGAGCACTGCAAATATTTGAAATGTCAATCCATTTGATAATGTCAAAGAGGGCTGCAAATACCACAGAATGGCACCAAGGAAACATCCAATACACACAGTGGCATATATAATATCTCTTTTTTTTTCAGGACAAAAATCACAGTTAAATAGAAACAGGAAACCATTATAAGAAGATGTTAAGGTCAACAGATCTAATAACCTCAAGTGGGACATGATCCTGCAATTTATCACCTTAAAATTTTAAGGAAACCCAACCCCTCTCAAATGATTTAATTGTTCTACATTCACCCATTCTAGGAAATTATTTTCTATTAGTAAAAACTGGGATGTTCACAGCATAATGACCTATGTGTTTTAAATGCAGATTCTGTAGCTTCAAATCAGGGTGGAAGGTAGAGCCTTGTTATATCTTTATTATGTTTTCCCACTCAAGAATCCTAAACCAGAGGGAAATGTTTTATTTGAGTAGAATACAATAATGAGACCATATTTTCAGTCACAGAAGCTTGGATCAGCAAAGAAGCAGGTGAAAGTAGAAGAGATTAAGCTGACTAGTAGGTTGCACTTTGCCCTGTAGAAAGATTTGCCTTTACAAAAGACAGCAGGAAATAAGACATTAAACTTGTTGCTGGGCATTGAATGAGAAAGTTATGAAACTAAAATGTGTGCAACAAAGCGCTGGCATCTGGCAGTTACACAGAGGAGGGAACAGTCTTCCAGTGAGCTACAGATTTTTGCTTTTCTTTTATATTAGGCTTTCCTTGCAAAACTGAAGATTTTTAAGTATTTCCCAAAATTCTAATATCTAAGAAATTATATACTAGTGATGCAGGTCAAGTTTTCTTTATCATTTAAGTCATTCAATCACCTAAAGCTTTTTTTTTTAAAAAAAGTAAAATTCATGTACTGACTGTCAGAACAGGCAAATACCACATGCCTTATTTGTGGCAGCTGAGAGTCAAGAGATGCTTTTTCCCTTTGTATGCTGATGAAGACTAATGATTCACTGAGCACAAATACATGTGCATGTAATTAGATGAGTGGTACCTTAGCAATAGGAAATTATGGTGAGATTTATTGTTTGTTTTATACCACTGTCCAATTATCTTAACATTTCAAAAAGGCAGCTACCTTACAGTAGCTCAAAGGCAGGTGTCCAGTTAATCTAAAAAGCTATTTTTAAATAAAACAAGAAAAATTACAAACTGGAATATACTCAGCAAGAGCGATGTTCATTAGCATAGGACACACTACTAAAGCCCCTTCTGAAGGCTTGGCTACAAGTTCCTCTTGGGCTTATCAGTCACTTCAACAGCTTCATTTTCAGGTTTGTGTTTTTTGCCTTAGTACTGAGGAAGAAGATTTACATGATCGCTCTGTCCATCTTTGACCCTCATTTACCCCACCACTTTTAAAGCCGCCTGGTATTCCTCACTGTCAAATTTGGGTGAGGCTGCACCTGCAATTTTCCACTTCCAAGCTCTGTGTCACTACATGAGAGATTGCTTTATGTTACCAACATAGATGCATTTTTTTCCTGCTAATATATTTGTAGAAATATTTAAGAAAAGAAAAAAAAAAAGAAAAGTTACATCAGGTCTTAGTCTATTTAGCTAACATAATTAAAATACAAGCAGTAAGATTTGCTAGTAGTAGATATGACTGATCAGTCTAAAAATCTGTCCAAATATAGACAAGTAAACTTCAGTAAATCTCTCAGATACTAACTTCTAAAACAAGTTTGTGAATTTTACTCGCTACTGTGCCCATTGTCTTTGTTAATAACAAACACCATGTCACTGCAAACATCCCAAGCAGCAAAAGTTATTACTCATTCTCCTACCTCCTGTTCTTAAGAATTTCAAGACAAAGTTCTCCTTATTTTCTTAAAAAATAAATAGCTTCTATTGTAGTTTTACTTCCATTACTTTATTGGATTTTATCTTTAATGACAAAATAAGCAGATACACACAGATACAAAACCTATTGCACTGACTTTAGTGGCATTTGGTAAGAGGTACAATAAAAAAATTCAAGTCTTTGTCAGTGCCCCCTCTACTTTACATTTGCTTAATTAAAACTGAACTGTTGATCACTGCTAAATAAATGTCTCAAAACTAGGCTTATCAATCATTGCTCTTCTACTTTTTCATCTGAAAACAGGAGGGCAGGAGACTGCAGTCAAGAGCAGGCAGGCTCTACAAAGGCTTTGAGTTTTACTCATCTCTGCTAATTTTTCCTTTGATCATGTTACTAGACAATAATGTCAGATATTCATTTTCGTGTGTGCAGTTTATCTCAAATCTTTGCCTTCTTATCCTCTAATCAGAAAGGGACTAAAATTCTGATTAATATCTGTGTTACACAGGCATTTGTTAGTGTAATTCTTTCTTTGCCCATACCCCTCAATCACCTTTGAAGTGATTCGGTTGCACAAATGTGAATATATTACAATAGGGTGGCTTCAGTAGATCTCTCTCATCCGACTTCAGGACATGCTTTATCCTGAGGCATCCTCAGATACTCTTCCCAAGTGGCATGAAGAAAATGTCCCTTCAGATATTTCCCAGATGAAAGCACAGCAAGGTCCTTACTTAGTGCCTGATTAGCCCATTCCCTGTTCTTCCTCTTTCCTTTCTTTTCTTTTTTTTTTTTTCCCTGAAACATTCATCAGCCTTTTTCTGCCATCAACAAAGCTAGCATATGAACTGAAAATGGAAGAAAGCCTAATTAGAGGAATAGGCCCCTGGCTGATAATTAAAATTTGCACCTTGATCCATCACGCTGGATTCTGGCTTTGAACAGTATCAATTTATTTATACTCATGGAATAAATAAAGCTAGAACTCTCATTGCATGGTAAGACCTACCAATAATCTTGTGTTTATTTACTGTTTCTTATTTTATTCACACCAGTGCTCATTTTGCAGATATTTGAGTCAAATGTATTCTATATAAATATACCTACCCACCTGACTATTACTTACCACCCTTTACTCTCATATATGCAAACTACACACCTTTCTTCAGTTTTTCCTCAGGATGCATGGGAACAAGAAGGCAGGCTTACATGGACATTCTTAGATACATTATTACTAGGACACTTTAAAGGGTGCACTAGCAACCAGAACTTGTCATGTTACAACAATTAGCCATTGCATCAATGTAAAAGATAGTCAGCCCTCATGAAGAGTCAGCAAAATTCCAAGTAACAGAAATATGCCGGTTCAAAAACCAGAAACATGAAACAGGAGCTAAACTAGCACTAATCACTCCCGCACTCCTCTCTGTCCCTGGCAGAGAGTTCCTGCTTCATTCTTCCTGATTAAAAAGGAAGGCTTGAACAAGGACTCAGTTGACCTTATATTTTTATCAGGGTAAACGGACAAACAGACAACTTGGAGAGCAGCTGCAGCACATAATGGCAGCACATGGTTCCTATGAAGAGTCCGTCTGGCTGGGCAGACCCAGGTAAAGATACTCAGCAGAGCTCTGTAACAGCTAACCTGAGTAAAGGTATCTAGTAGATCCCAGTGAATGTTGACTAGCCCTGACTCAAAGGCTGTCAGTGAAATGTAGCTGAACACCCAGGACACAACTGGAGGGATGTGTAAAGTTACAAGACTCAAGAAAAGTAGTTAACTGTCCAGTCACTGTAAATAGCATGTAATAATACAAGGTTATACAGTTAAACTGTCACTACCTAGGTGAAAAAAAAAAAAAAACAAAAAAAAGATGACATAGTGAAAAAAAACTTCAGTGAGAGGACAAGCAAACTTAAATTTATCAGTGAAGCCAATTACTAGATCTGTTCTGGGAGACAGTAGCTGAGAGGCAAAAGAAGAATTTCTTACACCATTTCTCTGCTGAACCTGACCTTGAAAGTACTTCTCATCTATTTTGGGACAAGATCTAACAGGTGAGCATAAAGACCTTTAGATTTATTTGCTACACTGTGTCCTGAATTAGCCAGTCACAATGACACACTGAATCTTATCCGAGGGACAGCAAATAGGCAGTGAGCCCTGAGCTGTGCAGATGCAGTTTCAAGTGTGCGTTCAGTTTTCTTGCAAGAACTCCCTTCCTCCTCCACACTGTCATGGTCCGTGTTTTGTTGAGCCTCAGAGCACACTAGGGTTCATATATGAATGCAACAACACATTAAACACCAACATGAACTAAGTCTTGGTGTGAGGAGAATGGTTTGGACACTAACAGAGAAATTGTCAATGAATAGAACAGGCTAGCATAGACATGTCTGAAAAATTCTGTACCTGAGGTGCAAGCCCTTCTGAAGCTGGCCTATCATGGTCCAGGGTTTTGGGAGTTGTTGCCACATGTGAGTCTAAAATAACATGGTATCACTGCTTCTTTTGGTTCATCCTGAGTGGCAAAACCTGCAGCATCTC
>NW_010124380.1:19022-32259 GCF_000699245.1 Pterocles gutturalis
TGAATATCTGCATACACTGTGGCATAGGTTGGAAGCTGCTGTCTTAAGAAAATTACTTTCATTTAGTCAATGACTGATATCGTAGCCCTGTGCAGGCAATCAGCTACCCTGTGCTGGCAAGAATTCTGCAAGAACTGAGAGCCACCTGAGAGCCACTCCATTAGAGGAAGCAGCTAAATTCCTGAGGGCAGAGGAGATGGTGTCACGCAGAGGGATGCACTGTCTAGTTCACACTTATTTTTGGGAACATTAGAGGTGCTATACAACTATGTCAGTTTGGACAAGCGCCAGCTGGCTGAACCATTGCTGTACTGCGATCCATGATGCAGCAAAAATATCCAAACCCAGCTATGTGTTTCTTCTATGTTGACTGGAGTACACATAGCTGTGAGGACCAAAAATAGCCCTCAGTAGCAGATGCAGCATCCCCAGATAGCTAATTGTAAGTGCTGCTTTTTCTGTAGGCTTCCTACACCACAATTTTTTAACATGACTTTTATGGGAGATAGCTTATAGTGGTAATTCAACTCTACATTTTACTGTTTTAACAAACAATCACAGGAACTAAGTGAATATTTGAATGGATATGGAAACTGAGGGAAAGAATAAAGCTAAATCAGTCACATTGTTATCATTAGCTCTTAAGAAGTCTTAACCCGTTTACGTCAAAATAATCACCACTTTTTGTTAACACCGGTAAAATCTCTTCATAACACCATACATTAATGCAATTACTATCTATTAAAAAGTGCTTTTTTCTCCAAGTCTAGCTGTAAATGTGCATAGATGTTACCATCTACTGTGCGAGTTATAATGAGGACTTTTTTTCTTGTTTAGATTACAGAAGTGCTCAGAAATCTTTGTGTACAGAGTCAAAAGGCAGCTACGATACAAAAATCTGGCAAGACTGCCCTATTTATTGGTCCTATGTGTATTTTTTTTCCATCTAATGGGGGAGGAGTAGGGAAAAAAGCAAAAGGAAAAATTCTGTGTACCTTCCTAATAGGTTATAGAAGGAAAAAATTCATCTGCTCTTCAGTTCAGTTAATTCTTTTAAGATACTCCATATCACCCCAAAATGTTCTACCTATGCTACGTTCAAAGAGTTGAAGAAAAAGAAGGATCTTGACTGTATAGTCGAACTTGATCCTGTAAAGAAGAGTAGGAGCACTGAACTCAAGTTAAATGAATTACACCAGTGGCCAAGAGTGAGAAGCAGGAAAGAACAGAGACAGTTAAAATTGTAAACCTGTGGGCTTGGCAGCTTTAGTGCTTCAGCTAAATGCCTTTCACTGGGAAGCTATCAACCACAAAGAATTCTGCTGTTTATTTTATTGATAAAAAGATAGATACATATGGTACACAGACAAGCAGTTAAATACTAAATATGTAACACTCCCATTAGTTATGATCATCTAATTCTGACAACTTAAGTAAAAAGCTCTGCACACAGACACATGTAGGTCCTTGATGCATATTTTGCAAACATTCATTACACAACTGTAGCAAAATTCATTTTTGTGCAAAACACAAGGAGACATAGAAAGAACTCTTTGATCTGTTAAGGTGGTATGTCAAAATGTTGAGCCATTTTGGTCAGTCTGTGGCAAATCTATGTCTCATGGCTTCAGTTCTTCTCCACCAGACCTTTAAAGCAAAAAAAGTAGAGAAAAAGGTGAAATGAGCATAAAATCTCCAACTGGTAGCTGATGAACAACGTGTATCAGGATTTCTTACACCATTCACTGTAGTATGTGTCCTAAGTTTCCAGTGCAGAGCCAAACTTTTGAATGGGTGTAAATCAAGACTTCTACTCCAGAAGATTTATCACCTTTTCTGTTCAACCCTTCTGGGGTTAAACAGGATGAAGTACCTTAGACAAACTCCCACTGACTGAGTAAGGTCTGAAGGGACTGGAAAATAGCCAGAGTAAAGCTATTATACAAAAAAAAAAGAGACTAGCACTTTTTTTTTTTTTTTTCCCTGAAGTTCCAATTTACTGAAGGTTGTACAAAGATTTCAGTTTATAAACACTTCTGTGCAGCTCTATCGACTGCATGAGTCAGACTATTTCTTGTTCCACTATGTTTAGGAGGGCAGTAGTTATTAGAATGTGTTAGTTTAAGTCAATAGGTTTAATAAAATACAAATTTTTCCCTAGGGTAGGAAAGTAGTCTGTTCAATGCTTTATGCAACTCATTTATCAAGAACGATAATAAAAAATGTGACCCATATCAGGGGCTAAACAATTATTCTCCCTCTATTCGAACAAATGAGTAAAATGGATATTTGCCAATATCACTTTTACAGCACGAGGAAGTAGGAAGTCTACAGCGTAGACCAGGAATGATCGTTCAAAATGTTAGAAGCGGCTAATTGATAAGGATCCCACAACATACTTCCAAGAAGGATGAAGTATCATAAAAAAGTTAGACAAACTCCCACTGATTGAATAAGGTCTGAAAGGACTGGAAAATAGCCAGAATAAGGCTATTATTTAATAAAGGGACTAGCACTTTTTTTTTTTTTTTCCTAAGTTGCAATTCACTGAAGGTTGTACAAAGTTTTCTAACGGTTTTAAAAGGATTAATCCGTAGATATATCCATCTGGTCAGTATTCTTAATGAAGAAAATGAATTACTTTATTGAATCTATGAACTCAGTTGAAAGTGATTGTAAAACCTTCAGTTTGCAGACATCTAAATGAGACTGTTAATCTTCTAGCATAACAAAGGTTTGGAGTCTAATAAAATAAAAACAATTGTATTATCAGCATATTACATAGAAATATCTTCTCAATAAAACTTAAAAAAATAAGCTAGTAAAGGGCTGACATAAAGGTTGAAGTCTGACACTAGAATATTCAGATCGGTAATAGGGTGAAATATTTGTAATGAGAGGCTGCAACCAACAACTTAAGTTACTAAGGGACATGGTAACTTCTCAATCTTATAGGAGCAATCTGTCTCACCTGTCTTAAACACTTATTTCAGAATGGGATGAATCACCTTCTGGAGAAGTCTTTAATACCAGTGAATACAGAGACCACAGAAGCCAGAAGGGAGCCTACATGACTTATTTAGACTACGTGCCCAATTTTTAAGTAGCCATAGTTAGATGAGATAGACAAAAGTCATCACGAGACAGATACCTAAAAATATACTATAGCTCAAATAAAGCCATCTTGTTTTGCAGAAATGAAGAGGCAATACACTATGCCGTCTGTTACTAGGGAGTCAGCCTAGATAATGAAAATAATCCCTTTTTTAGTTCAAGAGCTTTATAGAAGTCGTTCATCAGCCATCAATGTCGTGCAAAACACTACTCAGTATAGTTCAACCAACAAACAGAGAACGAGATACCGAGACAGATCAGGTAAAGAACAGGTAACAGTACACTCAGACACCTAAAATATGACAGTTATAAGAGATTTGTTCTTCACTTTTGATAAGGATCATTTAAAATTTAAAAGCTTTAGAGGGGAAAGAAGTTGTTCTCACCAGGAAAAATTTGTAAGTAGATAGTATATTGTATGGAACAAACCAAACATTTGGGCCTGCAGGCCTTTCAGGTCTGAAGCAGAAAAAGCAAATGTTAAATACAATTTGAGAGCAAACTGTTTTAGATATTACATCAGCAAGACCATCTGACAGAAAAAAAAAAGAAAAGGGGATCTTAACATGGAAGTGGGAGACATAAGATAGTTATCTGCCAGAGAGGGGGAGAAAAAATCACCTAAAATAGAGGTTTAGCATGCGGAGAGCAGGGAGAGGGGGAGTGATACTTATGCCCTAGAACCAGAATTCCTATTGAATCCATGATTTTTACTATTTCATAAAATTATGAACACAGTTCTGAAGCTCCTCTTGGTAAGCTGATTTGTCAAGATCTAGACTGAGATGATGGAGAAATTATTTTCTCAGAAACATTTTTGCCCTAGTGGTAGCTGGGTCATTCCATCCTTTATTGATTGTCTGTGAGCTTATTCTGGTGCATAATGGTTGTTTATTTCCACACACATAACTTCAGTAACCATACTGAGTACACTGGATAAAATATAATTTCCTTCAAGAAACTGAAGAATCTGAGGACTTTGACTACTGCAGGGAGTACTTTTGCAGTGGTTGTGGAGGTCTTTGGCAAGCTTGAGGCACAACCTGGATTAATTCAGTACACACCATACTCTGGAGAGCTTGTTTCAAAAGATTAATTTAGTGATAAGGCTATTGGAAGAACTCATTTTCCAGCCCAGATTCTGGTGTGTCTGGGACGGTAGCAACACTGTGAGGACATGGGGTTCTTCTTGTGTTTCATTAAATTCGAATATAGTTCAAAACAGTCAAACACCTTTAAAATGTTAATCTAATTTTCTGGTGGAATGTTCCTACTAAGTGTGAGCTTTTTTAGCCTGTGGAAGTGTGTACCTCATGTGTTTCCCTCAGAGGAGATGTGATGTGATCTGAGTTGTTGGCTGTGCATTACAACTTCTTTTGGCTTGATGAAGATGGTTGCTGGCTTTATAAGGGTGAGAGATGGGTGGACTTTGAGTTTTCTGTATGTTGTAGCTTGCAAATTGCCACTTAATTATTATGTGAGTGTTCTAGGAAAGTAACCTTGATATCTTGGTATTATAAAAACTCTTGATTAAGAGTCATTGATTGTGTTTTGGAAATCACAAGGACAGGCCAGGTTTCTAATCCAGATGAGGATAAATCAAATGGGTATTTAGGTGTCATATATCATAGAGAAATCACAATTGAACTATTCGAAATTTCTCATATTAAAAAATTAGCCTAGTTTTTTGCTTGTTATCTAAAGGTTATGTAGGTAAAGATGAAGAGAATAATGACGACGTCCTTGAACTTATGCTATGAATATTGGTCTTGCTATTTGAAGTACTCAGGACAGGATATGTTGCACAAAGTTACAAGATGTTAGTGGACAGAATGGCATGAAGGTGTTTTGCAGCTGATGGAAGAAGTCAGCTACATCTCAGAGAAACCATGGAGTGTGAGTGACTAAGGGTTTGAGAGTGGTTTTCATGAATGTTGTTTAGAAGAAGTTCAGCTAAATTTTGTCAGCTTGCCAGACATCTTTTTTTTAGTGATCATGTTAAAAACTCCTGCAGAGGACTGGGCTTTATGATTTTTCTTGGAACTGAGACATGTCTCCAAACTGAGAGTTTAATGACATGTTTGAGTTCTAAAACAAAGCTGCATCTACCTTGACACATTGCAAGACTACCTCTCACACTGCTGGTCTCTGGGTGTAGAATTGTTTTTTATAGTGTTTTCCTCACTTGATGTATCAAACTATTCTCATAGAATCATAGAATGGTTTGGGTTGGAAGAGACCATAAAGTTCGTTGAGTTCCAAACCCCCTGCCATGGGCAGTGACACCTTTCACTAGAGCAGGTTGCTCAAAACCTCATCCAGCCTGGCCTTGAACAGCTCCAGGGATGGGGCATCCACAACTTCTCTGGGCAACTTGCTCCAGTGCCTCACCACCCTCATAATGAAGAATTTCTTCCTTATATCTAACCTAAATCTGCTCTTTTTCAGCTTAAAACCATTACCCTCATCCTATCACTATGCTCCCTGATAAAGGGTCTCTCCCCATCTTTCCTGTAGCCCCCCTTTAACTACTGGTAGGCTGCTATAAGGTCCTCCCAGAACTTCCTCTTCTTAAATTATTTTTTTTTTTTTTTCAAATTCTTAGTGTTATTTGTTAATAGTACAGTGGCAAAGTCATCATCTCTGTAATTTTTTTTTTTTGGTTCTTTCTTTGCTTAATCTATTTTTAAAAAGCAATCAAGCAAGCATTCGGCTTTATTAATTCTTTAGAAATAGAATTCCAGGTATCTAAATTAGTTAAATGTTGGACATACAAATGAAGTGAAATACTGTAATGTTGAGTTTATTTACTACTTGCTAATATCTGAGAGAGTAGATAGAAGGTTGTACACATCTTGTTTAAAATCTTTGGATAAACTAAAATGGAAAGAGATAGAAACTTCATGAAATTTTGGGGGAACATTTGTATTTTGAACAGAAACAACATCACTCTATTGTATGCCATTGATCACATTGATACACCCGTCAATTCCTATGTCCTGTTCATAAAGAAAAAAGAAAACCCCAGTAATTTCTTTGTATTGTATGCTAAGAAAAAATTACTTCTTTAACCTTGATACAATTACCGGTGATCCTGAGTCATGATACCTGTTTACCTGTAATTTACATGCTTATCTACAGATCAACGCATTTGTGTCCGACCTCAAATGTAACCATAACCAAGTCTCATAATATCCAGGTTTTCTCATCTCTGTGCCTGCAAATAAATTGTCACTTACTTAACTGCCAAATTTAATTTTAAAAAGTGAGCTATGTACTCATAAAATGCACATATCACTCAGAACAATAAAAATCCTGTGTATGTTTTTTTTTGTTTACAGCCAGTTCAGGCTACCATTGACTTCAGTGGGCAGACAGCAGAGATGCTGAAAGACCTTGGGCTGTCCTGGCAACAGCTGAAAACATCGCTGTTATCAGCTTTCTTCTTAGCACAAATCCAAGACACAACCTCTTGCTAGCTATTATGAAGAAAGTTAACTCTGTTTCAGCTTAACCCAGGACACCAGGGCTAATTTATATTAAGATTAACATCCATAATCTTTCCTTTCAGTTTGACTCGCACCTGTTTATGTCCAGCCACTGCACTCTGTTCAAGATGGGTTATACAATGTCAACTTCTAATCCTGTACTTTATTAAAAGCCTTGTTATGACTGAATGATGTAGAACCTCTTCAGGAAAATATGAATGATGAAGCAGCTATTAAATTCAGGCTTCAAAAATAAAAATATTCATTTGTCCTTACAGAAAGACCTCAATTTTTGTCTTCCTGGTAATGATTCAATAACAGTGCCCAGAGAAGCAGCAACAGGAAGCTCTGAAGGGTACCTAGACTTTGGTACTTGTCTGAGCTGAATATTCAGAGTACAAATCGCTGCTTACGAGCTTCTATTTTAGAAATCCAGTGCAGTGTACCTAAGAACTGACTGATGAGGGTAGTCACAGGTGATCATTTCTCATTAATTCACTGAGGAATCTATCCCATCTTACGTGTTCCAGAGGAAAAGAAGCAGTTTCATTTGAGATATTGACTGGAGTGCGTGTTTGACACCACCTTTATTCATGCCATATACAGAGCCCTCCCCTCAACCTGGACCAAACAATAGTTTGCAAAAAAATTCTGATGGCTGCATGCAGAATGTATGCAATGCATTTGGAAAAGCAGGAGAACTTCAGTGTTTTCTTTCTCCTCTGTCAGCACATGAGCTAAAGGGGTCCAGAGATAAAGAGGCACAGCTTGTATATGCCCTGGCAGCCTTTGAAGTTCAGGTTTCCACTCTGATCTCTCCCTGTATGCTAAAGAGTCTTCCTGGGCATTATTTTTTACTAGAAGACACTTTACTTCTTGAAGACAGTAGTATTAGTTCCTCCTCTGGCCCCTGTACTAAACTATAGCTACAACACAGCCTTTTAAATGAATGAAGAAATGTGCTGGAGAACAGGGTATTGAAGATGATTTATGCTCAGTTTATGGACTTACCACTGTGTTTGGTAAGGAAGTCTTTAGTGTTATCAATTTAAGCAGTGCTTACCTTAGGTTGAGGTACAATACAAGGAGCTGTTATTGCAGTGTCACAGTTACCAATCGCATAAGTTATTGATGTTGTTGTAGCATGAGTGAGAAAGTGAAAGACAAAATTTGCTTAATCTAAATGTTTCCTGTTAGATCAGAAGATGTCTCATTCAAATCCAGATGCTGTTCTGCCACGACAAGTTGATCTCTTAGGTTCTTCCTGCTAGAGAGTCTTCATCAGCGTAATACTTCATCTGAGTGGAATGTCTTAATTTTTAAGCCAATTTCCCTTTTTAAGTGCTCCAGAAAGTCAGATACATTTTAATTTTTCAGATAATAACTCTGTTTTCTCCTTGTTGAAATAATAGGCTGGCCATATATCTTCATTACAATTAAAATTATTTTATTTTCTTGAAGACACAATACCTTCTTTATAGGACAATATGTTGTCTCCTGGTAATTGACTAAGGAGCTGTCCTCTGGAATTTTGGTGATTCACTGGCATTTTTTACTGTAAGAAGTCTTACATCAGACGTTGAGTTCTGTACTCAACTTGGATAGTACACCAAGAAACACTTGGATAGTACAAGCATATATATCTTGCATCTTGATTGAGAGCAGGTGCAATGGTTGTTAACCAGTTTAGAGACTGCGATTCACCCACCGATCACAAGCTTCTATTCTAAACACAGTGTAGCTCTGCTCAGTCGTTCCTTCCTTTTCCTTTCCATATGGTATAAAAGCGGAGAATTCCAACAGAAAAGAACTAACTGCTTTCAAACGAACGAAAGATGATAATACTTCAAACAGATTAATGCTAAGCTCTCTTTTAGAACTTTATCACCCCAAATACTGATTCTTTCCACTTGTTTTAAACAGATATTTTTAGAAAGTGGAGGAGTATAATTTTCATTTACCATTGAAGTTCTGATGATTTTACACAGCTGAAGTTTCTCTCTCCAGCTACGAAGGATATATCTTGACAATGATATATAATTTTGTTTGCAAAATCAGCCTGCAACATAGATGGTGTTTACAGATGATAGCTAACTATTACACAAAATTCCTAAAGAAAAATAAGAAAAGAATTATGAAAAATGGCAGCAGTACTTCAATTTTCAACATAAATAGTCCAAGAGACAACATTTAGTCCTTCTTTACATGGTATTATTGTAATGAAATCTTAGATTTCTTCTCTTGTATAATCAATATACACTGCAGCACAATTATACTGGCTTACCCTGCAGAAAATATTCATTAGTGTTTTTCAAAAGCCTTTTGGACACATTGCCCCATTTATAGCATGCATCCATTTGCGTCAATTTAATTTACTTACATTGTTTGCTCCCTGTTTTTGGGCAGAATTAATAGCCACCAGAGTTCAATAGCTGTGTGCTTTCAACTAGTTATCACTGTGCTGTAGACAGTGCACAGGTTCCTGTGGTTTGGGGTTTTTTTGTTTGTTTTATTCTTTTTTTTTCTTTTTTTTTTCTTTTCAGGATTCTTGAGATCCTTTCTTTTCTTCCATGTGCCTGCTGTCAAGGTTGTGAGCTCAGCACTGCAACTCTTGCTTGCACTATTTCTCCTTCCCCTTTCATTCCTAAAAATAGAATGAGTCTTTTGTGGACCTGAGCTTCATTACTACCCAGCTTCATTGAGATGCAATAGTATTCAAATCCCATTTTTTTCCTCTGTAAGTGAAACAATGCAGTTGGTTTGTTCAACACCGGTAATATGTTTCTTTGTCCCATGTGATTTATACTCTTTTTAACTGGGACAGTGTTGAATACCAAACATCATGCAGTTCCTCTTATTAGCTCTTCTAATGAAACGCAGTTCTAAAAGGGACTGGGATAACAGCCACATGATGCTGCTCTTCAGGCACAGGGCTAGAGTCACCCAGCCCAAAAAGTCAGATTTGGGGGCAGAATCTCTGTCAGAAAGAAGACAAACCAAACTGGCTGCACAGAGTTCTTCACTAGGACTGTGAGCAAGGATGTGCTTGAGCTGATGATTCAGGGACTTGTCTAGCATGGGTTACTGAGGTTGATCATTTTCTGAAGGGTGATCTCTGTGAAAAACAGTGACATTGCTGCAATATTTGGCCACTGTCCAAATGATTATACATGCCATACAAGATACCTTAGCTATCCTCAAGGAAAGCCAAAAGTTTGGTATTTTTGCCTTTTTCTAAGAAGAAACATACTATGACTCTGGGTGAGACTTTATTAAGTTATGACCATCAGGCCATCTGGCTATCAATCTTCTTAGGGTTTTATTTGTTTGTTTTTTTTTGTTAAGTACTAGTATCCAACTTGTTTCTGTAAACAGAGTACATATACATGTTAGAGGGAGTAGCTTCTGTGTGTACACATAGCCAGGAAATAATGTGAATTGGTTAGGAACTATTTATTGCATGTTTTTTTTTTGATCCTCCATAAAACAAATGGTTCTCTTTTTGCTGTTCTAGACTATCTTTCAAGATGAGGATACACATCAATCTTACACAAAAATTATTAAAGAAATTTTAATATCACTAAACCTTCCAGCCGATGTCTGTCCAAAAAAAAAAAAAAAAAAAAAAAAATTTACACCAGTACTGGTTTCTAATATTAACTAAATGGTGTTATCGTTTTACTGGGGTTTTTTGTGATCTATCTAGCAGCCATTCCCGGCTGTAGCAGCTGCAGAATAGGTCATGTGTAAGTTAAGTGCTCCACCAACATGTATTTTAAAGTACAGACTTTACCTTAATGATTGATTGGTAGCAGTCTTTTAACATAATAATTTGAGTCCTCAAGAGCAATCCTGACTAGCTTCAAATTATAAGAAGTGATGCACTCAGTAACTCCAAAGTCAGGAGACAATAGCTGGCGGATGCTTTTTCCTTCCTAATCAACTTCCTATGACAGGTACCATAAAAGTTTAATTGGTTAAAACTAGAAATGGCCAGAGATAGTCTGAACTATAGATACTAAACCAAATATTTAATGTTAACACTAATGCTGGGGTACAAACACTGTTATCTTAACATGTAAGCTCAATTTTCGTGGGGAAGGTGAAGAAATCAGAGAGCCATAGAGAATATAGTTCTGATAAACCTACGAATAAAAAGAAAACAGCTGACCTTAAGTTCAAAAGAGGAAGGTGAAACAAAGCTATGGAAGACTTAGAGAAAGAGAAGAATATGCAGAGAGACTTGTGGGGGAAAAGAATAAGTCAGAGAAATGAAAAGAATGAGAGACACTGAGAAAGAAAAAGGAAAAGAAAAAAGAAACAGAAAAGCTTTTTGATATCCATGTACTTTTCATATCCCCTTATACTCCCATCACTTATTCTTTTGAACTTATTATTTTTTCTAAGTTTGGCATATAAGAAGGTTGACTCAGTACACAGGGGTTTCTTGTTGTTTTGAGGGTTTTTTTTACAATTACATACAATGACATGATAAAATTGATGTCACTTCCAAGAAAAGCTATCCACAATACTTGTATGTCTCTGCCTTATTGTTAGGACTGTTTACAAAGTTATAAGCAGAAATTCTGTTTTCAGGACTTTATGTATATGTGTGTGCCTATGTATACTATATATATTAATAAATACATTAAATACTATTTGTGTAATATTTATATATGAAAATTTATAAATATAAAGGGAATGAAATATTTATTCAAAGTAACTTAAAAGAGTAATCACTATAGGTCGAAGGGATCTGGGAAGTTATTTTATTCAATGCATTACAGTAAAAATTACTTGATTATTTATGTAATAAAGATTTGAGAACTTTTGGTGGGGTAATTAAATTAGTGCTATAGTCCGATAGTTGGATATTTCCCTTGGATTTAACAGTTCAGTAAACTGCATGAGGAGCAAAGCAATACTGAGCATAGGTGGCACAGTTATCCCTATGCTTGTGACACTTATGGTGCGATTTGATAAATCTCAGCTACTACTGCAGGGCTAGCTATATTCATAATTCACATTTATGTAGCATCAACATACCTCAAAGCACCCAGTAAACATTCAAAGGATATACCACCTTTCTGCAGATGGAGAAGGTGCTGTGCAGAAAGGTTAAGATTACAAAGCAATTTGACGACATACGCAAGAACAGAAATTCTTTCTGGTCACATCTTTGGGCTGTTCATTTTCGACCTAATTTCATTCCCAGTTTCTTCTTTATTTCTCAACAATCAGATCATTTAAAGCAGTTGAGCTCGCTCATAATAGGCACATGTTCATTCATCACTGTTTAACTTTTCTTGTTCCGTGGAAGCTATCCTCTGTTTTGTATTCCAAAGTTAGTTTTTCCTAGCCGTTTTTATATAGTCTCTGGGAAAAGTCAGATATAATCAGAAAAGTAAGTGTAAACTATAAACCTCTTCAAAATTGTGCTTACCAATAAATAATGACCAGCTAGGTATTTATTGATGGCAAGAACAAGGAAAAAAAAAAAAAGTGTTAATACATTAAAACATCAGTTCTTCAATAATAGAATTTGAAGTGATCATTGGCATTTCAAATCTGTGGTTAATGGCTTGCTTTTCTCCTAACATTTAGTTTTATTAATATGCTATTAGAAAGTTTGTGACTGATGTTTTCAGGAATTTATTTTCCAGCAATCAAGTACTATGATGTGCTGTTTTGATACAATAAAGGATAATATAAGATCTCAAAATTCTAATGTAATTTAAAGCTTGAACATCTTGGAAATATTTATATTGGAACCTAAATGGTTTGGGCCTCTAAATCAGACATAGAGTTTTAAATCCAAACACAGATATATTATTAATTAGAAATCATGTTCTGTGTTTACTATATTATTTTTGCAGGAGAAAGGAAGGGACTTTTCTACATGGTCTATAACCTTGTAAAGAATTCTTACAAAGTCACATCCAGACCATAACTTAGAAATGCCATTTGTGCTCTAATAATGCCAGAGTTCTCATTCATGTCTTTATCTCCTGAAGTCTGAATTATTGCCAAAGGCTGTGAATAAAACTTCCTATGAAATTAGATATCATTCAACAGGAGAAATGCCTAGACAGCTATCCTAACAGCATATATGAAGGGCAAATATAAGTGCCTTGAAATACATATTTTTAAATATTGTGTCTGAAAATATATTGTGTTTTTAAACAGGTCTGGTGTGAAAATATTTCAACACAACAGCATCCTGGGCTGCCTTAGGAGATATGCTTCCAGCAGGTTGAGGGAACTTATCCTTGCCCTTTTCTTACTACTGGTGAAACACATCTGGACTGTTGGGTTCAGTTCTGGGATCCTCAATTCAAGTGAGAGATTGATATACTGAAGTGAGTCCAGTGAAGGGCCATGAATATGACTAAGGGACTGGGGCATCTGGCATATTAGGAGTGTCTTTGAGAGCCCGGAATATTTAGCCTCAAAGTTAAAAGGCTCAGAGTGGTACTAGGATCTTATCCATGTGCCTAAATACGTAATAGAAGGAAGTCAAGAAGACGAAGCCTCTTCTCAACTTTTTACAGAAAACTCCCCTGTCCCCTCTCTACTACAAAAACCTTGACATGCAAGCCCAATACAGGGTTGTCGTGGGTTAAAGTTAACTTAAA
>NW_010124381.1:0-55531 GCF_000699245.1 Pterocles gutturalis
TTATTCTATAATAATAATAATTTTATAATTTTATACTTTATTGTAATGCCTGATATTAGTACTTAGTAATAACAGCACAAAACAAAGTTTACTTTGTTGCTTTGCTCTAGTGGTTGGCTACCCTGCCCATAGCAGGGGGGTTGAAACTAGATGATCTTTAAGGTCCTTTTCAACCCAGGCCATTCTATGATTCTGTGATTCACTGTGAGGGTGGCGAGACGCTGGAACAGGTTGCCCAGGGAAGTTGTGGATGCCCCATCCCTGGAGGTGTTCAAGGCCAGGCTGGATGAGGCTTTGAGCAACCTGGTCTAGTGGAAGGCGTCCGTGCCCATGGCAGGGGGGTTGGAACTGGGGGATCTTTAGGGCCCCTGCAACCCAAACCATTCTATGATTCTATGGTTCTATAAGAAAAGAAAGGGGAAAAAAAGAAAAAAATAATCCTCCAAACAGTGTTAGCTGCAGCTGTTATGTTTATGTTCCGTACTGGAGTGGGATTTTGTTGTCTTTTTAATTCAGCCCAGTTTATGCTTGCCTGTAAATTTAATGGTCACTTTTGTGACAGCAGATGTCCACTCAGTTCAGCTGCTCTTTAATGTCACATGGCGTCCTGGCTGAAGCCAAAATGCAGAACAAGCTGTCTAAAACCTAAGCTGTCAAAATAAATCTCGGTAGAGACATCGTCTGATAATCTATGAGAAGTGGAGTTTAAGAGACTGCACTTACTGCCAAAGCAAACACCGATAGGACACCCATTGCATGTTCCTCGCAATGGCAAGGTTGTCAAATTCCATCTTGAAATGACAGGCACACACAGGTCTGTAAGAAAACAAGTCCAGGCTGAACCTTTACAATTAGAGTCCTTCTGCCAGGGCTACCAGTGTTACAAATCTCTGCTGGGGGGGACATATGAAGTGAAGGCTGCAGCTGTACAGATACAGTGTATGTAACACCAAGCGGTACAGCTTTCAAGAAGCAACTTTGAAAAAGAAGAGCAGGGTGATGTGAAAAGAGGTAAATAAGACTTTTCCTTCACAAGCTTTCAGCAACAACAGCAGCTGTACAAACTTACAGGTCTTTCCCCAATTTTTTTGAGTAACCCAGCACCCCTGACAGGGTCCCCTGGGGCACTCTAGCTGCAGCTCCACTATGGCAAGTCCCACAGAGAGCTGGCAAAGGGGCACCACCCCACCCCTTTTCACCATCTGGAGGAAAGGAAATGCTTTGTCTCGTGCTCAGGGCACCTCAGGGCAGGAGCAGTGTCCATGTCCCATGCCAAAACCAGGAGTCAGGGGCCAACACGCTCCCACGGTGTGTGACTGCAGCAGCCCTATATCACCACCAGCAGCCCCCAGCCCCCGGGCCCATGAGCACAGCTCTAAGGCTTGCTGCCACCTCTGAGAATCTCCTGGTCCTGCTCTCTGGGGTGTACACATTTATTTCTCATCAGCTGGAACCTTTGCTGGCAATTCTTAAATTCCTTCTTTGTAATTTTGATTAATAGGAAAATAAAATGGAGGGCCAATTTGTTTGCTCTGTTTTGGGTAACAATATGTATCTTCTGTTCATGGACTTTAAAGCTGGTGAAGGTCCCACTAAACCAGAGTACTATAGCACTGACTATTGGTTAAATACATCCTGAAGCTTTTCGGACATTCCCAGAACACTCAGGCATTGAGAGACTTGATGTCAGCTTCTTCAGGAGCTTTTTCGACCTCTAGATTTTATTTTACCATTGTAATACTCTCAAAGTAATTCTTCAATATCCACTAGTTTCTTAAAATACTTTGAAAAATATTTTACTGTCCTTCTTGACATTTTTGTGTTCTTAATTTTTTTTCCAAATTTATATTTATGTATATGCACACTTTTGTGTCCTATATTTTTAAAATTATTTAAAGACCTTTTAGTCAATTCTTTCTGAGCATGCAGAAATAAATGTGAGCGACCACACTAAACACAATTCTAGCCTTCCAACACGTTTAAATGACATTATGGAAATAAGGTGTTTGTCAGCCGGAACATTATTTTGATTTTGTGGAATTTTTATACAAATATGTCATTAAAAATATTTGCTTTATAATTCAGAGCCAATATTAGCCTTTGTCTGGAACTGCTCACCAGATAATCTGGACACTTTTTTAAGATGTATGGAAAAACATATTTTAAAGCCTCAACATGTTTTTTTACATTTCTTCTTGCACTTCAGCTACTTGCAGTACTCCTTTTTAATCACTTTGGGCACATTATTTAATTTATATTCTGGTCAGTTCCATCATTTTGATAGCTGCTTCTCTCCAGATCCTTTTAAGAAAAAGAAATAGTAATAATTTGTCAGTATAGTTCAAAGCTATTTGAATTGAATTTTAAAACATGATTACCTTCTTTTTAAACCTTATCCTTAATTTTTCAATTTTACTTTATTCCTAAGTATTACTGAAATGGTCCAGCACTCATCTGAGAATAAATTTTTAAATGGTTTAGTAGCAAAAGTAGGGAACATTATACTCCAAGAGATTCCAAAATATTTTGCTTGACAGTGCCAAAATATGTGAAATAGACCCCAAAAAGCAATAAATTGGTCAAAACCTAACACAAAGAGATTATTAATAGAGGAAATATCTTCCAAGGAAAAACAAACCAGAACAGAAAAAGTGTCCAAAAAAAACCCCCAAAAAACCCAAACCTAAAATGCTACTAATGCAGGAATTCCAAAAGGTATTCAGATATTAATTTCGGTTCTTACAGCACATGTCTGTCCAAGGATTGTCTTTAACTGTGCAAGAGATCGTTTCCAGGGATGAGTATTCTCCTCGCCTGAACCCTGAGCCAGCTCCATTCACTTGTCTTATGACCAGAGAGGGAGGCTTGCCTGAGCTAAGTCTGTTGAAACTAGGTGCCTAACACTATTTCAGTTAAAACAATAACAAAAAAAAAATCCAGTGAGGTGTTCATCATTACATGCCTCATACCAGTGAAAATCTAACCCGGAGTCTTGAAGTCACATTCAGCAGAAAATCAATTTACTTAATGGTTTGAAATTTCACCTGCAGTTTATCAAGTACAGGGTTTCCCTTCTGACTGACACCAGATGACACAAAGCTTATACAAGTTTCTATCCATTGCCTATCTTGTGTGAATCACCAGCACAGTGGAGAGAGAGGCTTGTTTTGGAGCAGCAGCAGTTGAGATGCTAAACTTTGATGCCTCACCTGTGAGACAGTGAGAATAGATGTAGGAAATAGAAAAGAAAAATCATGTTTGTTCAACTTGGGATCACAATTTTTTCAAAGTGCAAAAAAATATCCAATGGAGTCTGTAAAATTTAACACATCCACAGTGAATGCCTCAGGATGACCTCTCCATCCTCCCCTCCTCACAAGCAAAGAGTGATAGTGCTGGCCCAGCCAGTGCCTTTTCCATCACTGACTCACACACCATGTGTCAGAGCATGCACCAAACGCGCGGGTGAGAGCTGCTCCTCACCAGGGCTGCATGTGGCAAATTACCCAGCTCATGCCTCCAGGCAGCCGAGAGGTAAACGCTTTCCATTTCCAGTCAGCTCCCGCAAACCTTACAGCAAAGTCCTTGGGCAGTAGGTCCACTCCGTTCACCTTTTCCATCACTGACTCACACACCATGTGTCAGAGCATGCACCAACCGCGCGGGTGAGAGCTGCTCCTCACCAGGGCTGCATGTGGCAAATTACCCAGCTCATGCCTCCAGGCAGCCGAGAGGTAAACGCTTTCCATTTCCAGTCAGCTCCCGCAAACCTTACAGCAAAGTCCTTGGGCAGTAGGTCCACTCCGTTCACCACAGGAGAACTTTAGGACAGTGTTGATTCTTCAAGTCTTAGCTTATCCATCCAGGGCCACATCGGGCTTATTTCTGCACAGCCCAGTGGTACTGCTGAAGATGTGGGCAGGAATCAGGCTTAATAATACAGCAATCCTTGCAACCCATCCCAAAAACTTCTACTGGAAGAATATTTTTGTTCTACGTTGGAGAGAGACTCTAAAAATCATCCTGGGAAATGCAATTGTACAAATAAGTAATAGATCTATTTCATACTACATATTTCAACAAATAATTTGTTGTATGAAAATACATAATTTTGCAAAATATTCTTTGTAAACCTAAAAGTGTATGCAGTCCAGTGAGAGGGGTAGCATGCATTATTTTATACTGAATTTTGACAAATTCTCTCAGTACAAGAGAAGTTCTTTATCATTAATGTAAGGAATACAGGGAGTCCTATCAGAAGCTATTTTAATGTGTCCCCTGTTGCTAGTATTTGTGTTCAGATCAAATTACTTGATTTTCCATTGGGCCAAGTAACCTGACATAACTAAAACCTTTCTGTACAAGGAGGACTTGCAAAGTCCATACAGGGCTCCAATCCATCCAGTGAATTTTGTTAACCCACACGTACACAAGTTACATACACATCCAGAATATGAGTGGAGATCCTTCCAATAAATTTACAAATACACATTTCAAAACAATTCAGCAAGCTTTATCAGTTATCATTTCAACTTGGCTGGATCCCTCCCCATCAACAGTTGGAAGAACATATATAATTTTCTTCATGAAGAATATTTATTACAAAGAGAAAAACTTTATATACAGTATTACTACATGAGGGTCTGGAGTGGAAAATTATACAGCTGGGAAGTGCTTTGTGATAAACATTCTTATCCAAATTCCAGTGGCGTTGCATGACTTAACTGATTAGCTCACCCTGGCTATGAAAGTACATTTAGATGAATATTAGGGTTTTTTTCAGGGTTCTTGAAGCTGTAAAATCTTTGCAACCCAAAAGTCCGCGCTGAGCCTCTGCAACCACTGATGCCATGCTGGAAGTATGGCTGATGTGTGCCTGGCCAGTGGTCTACCATTGCATCACATACCCCTGTTCTGCAAGGAGCAAGGTATTTTTCATGACCATGTCGGGCTGGGCCCTCTGGTCTTCACTGCCAGTTTTGTCAGAAGAGCCAGCAGAACTGACAGGACTAGTCTGGGAGATTTTTGAAGAACTGTCTAATGTAGGTTTTTCAGTATGATTACAAAACATTTCAACACCACACACAATTTGCAGAATAGGCTATTGCATGATTTTAAATAGCACAGCTGATATAAAACATACTCTACTAATTACAATGCAGCTAGAAAATGCCAGCTAGGTCTGATACTGAAAGACCTATGTGTTACTATTGTTCAAGAAAATATTAAAAATATTGTTTAGGGACAAAATGCAATCACAAAATGCTCTCTATTAATATTCTTAGGAGTAGATGGGGTTTTGTCTCTTGATTTCTATATACTTTGCACATTTCTCCAAATTGAGAGCATAGGGCTGTTATTATGTTGGACATACTAGAAAGGATGGCTGTACATCTATGTTTAGTGATCTATTAAGCATCAAGCTGCATGTTTCATGCAATCTTCACCTTCATAGATATTTATGTTAACATTACTAAACTCTCCCCTGTTTGTCCACCAAAAGTACAACAAAAGAGTTGAGAAAAAAATACTTAGCATATTGCAGAGCAGGTACTAAACAACATCAAGCAGATCACACTCGGAAATGTTGTTTAATGTCCTCACACTCAGTGTGCATGCTTCATTTTACAAAAATAAAAGTGGTCCAGGAGAACGAGGCCATTATCACAGAAGCTTTTGACTAGGTACAAAACAGCAAACCCCAAGTGGGATGAGCAACACGTTTCTGTAAAGCTTGTGCACCATCTACCCTCTTTCATCCTCCTCCAGAACATGTCAGAGATAGAAGCATTGCCAGGGTGGCCTGCAGTGGTGGAGCAGAGAGTCGTATATACAGCCATGTGCTTTCCAATGCTGACAATCAGCCTAGCTACTCTCAGCAAAAGTATTCATTAGGTTGCCCCTCTATTTTTGGTATTGCTTCTGAGTCCACACTGGATCGGGCAGACAGCAGCCTGTTCGACTCATCAGGGGTATGTCTAGTCAAGTATTCTCCTTCCACACCTTTCGCCTTGGCCCCAGGAGACAGGCTTTCAAAGGTGACATAGGACTCCTGAATTTCCTTGGGTTTCCGCACAAAGCATTTTTTGCAGCGCCTTTTCAGTGCTCCACAGCAGACCACCAGCGTCAGGGGAACCGCAATGACACAGGCCACACTGATGACAACCACATTGATGAGCTTCTGGGTCCCTCCTGCGCTGGCAACTTCATCTGTGGAAAATATGATGCATTGCTCCTTCCTGGGTATCAGCCTTTTCACACAGACACACACAATATATTTGGTCTTTGGCAGCAGCCCATAAATGGTGACCTTGGTCTTCCCTGGCTCCACATTGATCCGCCGCATGTCTCTCTCTCCAAAGACAGCGTAGAGGACGCTGAACACTGTCGTGTTCTTTGCCAGAGGCGCCTTCCAGGCCAGGGTGATACTCTGGTCGGTGTCTCCTATCACCCTGACGGACCTCACAATTCGCTCGGGCTCCTGCTTAGCAGTAGGTGGGCTCACCAGCAGGTTTCTGGGGTTGCTATCTTGTGCCACATCTGGGAGGAGGAGGCCCCCTCCGGTGCCCACTCCAGCCCCCAGGGTAGGCACAGTGGAGGTGGTGATAACGTACCTTGCCACTAGCTTGTCATTGTAGGCAGCTGCCTCCATCCCGTTCCCCTTCCCACTCCATGCACCTTTGGCATTAGAGTTGGGGTCATCTGTGCTTTCTGAGTCTGTGATGATGAGAGATATGAATGCCTCTGTTGCTCCCAGAAAATTCTTTGCTTTGCAGATGTACTCTCCAGAGTCGAGATAAGAGACTACAGGTAGGCCCAGAATAGACCAGCTCATCCCATCACTGGAAATCTCTTGGTGAACTGCAAGGGAGGACAAATGTAAAATAAATAGGCAATAATCAATAGGATTAAGAACATGTTTTGTAAGATATTAAGATTCAATCAGCCAAATTGTCTGCTTGATACAGTAGAATCATAATTTCTTTTTGCCAAGACATTACAAAATCTAAGTAAATCCAAGAAAACAACATGAACACTAACATTAGATTATGTTGGGATTTACACTGCCTCAGATCAAATATACATGAAGGATTTGATGCTATTTCCTCCAAATTTATGTACAGTTTGAAAAGAAAACGGGAAAGGTTCTTCCATTAAAACAAAATAAAAGCTTAAAACCTCTTATGTAGCTCTTAAAAGAGTGAAAGGAGTAGGCAGTAACATGAACATTAGATGCAGTCCTCTGAGTCACAGAAAATACAAACAGTGGAGATTTTATTCTAAAAACCATATATGGACTAATCTAGAGTATATGGAGAAAAATAGCTGAGAAATAATATCCTTTTTACTCCCAAATTAGAGTAGGTTTTTATATTGAGCCAAGCACAGGGAAGTCTGATCACTTACCACTGAACAATACATACATACCTGAGTGTTAATTTTCTCACTTGGTTTACCAGGAGGATAAAACTAGCTTTTTTGCCTTTTTCTATTTGTGCAGAAAAAGAAGCTGGGATCATGCAGAAGGGTAAAGCACCTTCTTCATTATTTAACCAGTCTCTTTAGGACGAGCATGTACTATCTCTGCCCTTTCTCATTGAAAGGTAAACGAGGGAGATGTCTGAAAGGCACAGATAAGACAGGATACGAACTTCTTCCAAGCCCTCATGGGGTCAGGATCCAGCCTTGGCAACCAGGGCATGTTCCAATGGCAGTGAAATACAATGGCAGCAGAAGTTACTTTTTCAGTTTAATTATTTACTGAATGGGTACATTAAAAAACATGAAGCTACTAGTCTTCCTAGGGCACTTCCCCATACGTGCAGGCTGTGGGCTGTTTCTCACTGCTTCCTACTCAGAACACAAACATTTTGAACAGTTGCATTATAGCATTGGCACAGAAGCTGCCATTGCTGAGAAATAATGTATATTTTCAGCCGAATTTTTATTGAAAGGTGCTAAAGTCTGATTTAATGGGGCACAAAATGCATCATTCTTAGTTGTTGTTCAAAGTAAACTCAACATATGCTTTCAGGAAAGCATTGTCTGTTTCACTTTTTGTGTGGCTCTCTTTCAAGTCTGGGAGGGATGTTCACAGTGCGATGGGTAGACATTATCATTATGAGGAACAGCTCTGCTACATCCTGCACAACAGAGCCATGACTTGTGCAGATCCCAAAAAAAAGATATTTATTACACGTGGTTCTACTGCTGGAAATAAAAATGCTCTATCCTGTGTTTTGTGCACCGAGGAGCCCTGTAACCCTTTGAAGATCAGGCCCCATATTAGCAATTTATCCATTGAGTTTAGACCCTCCATGAAAGACAGGGCCTGGCCTAGGATACAGTAGCATTCCAGGGGAGGCTGTCAGGATGAAGAGTCAGGTCCTGACCCAAAACCTCTAGGGTAAAAAGCTAAGGACAATTGCCTTGAGTGCACCAAAGATTTCTTCCTTAAATTCCCCACACATTAAAGGACCAACATTGCCATTTTAGGTCCAACCATTCTTGTGAATGGAAATAAAAACATGTCTGGTCACAAAAACAGTGGCTGTTTGAAGGCTTCCCCCACAAGAGGGGTGAGCACAGAAGAGGGACCTGGTCAGTGTTTCTCCCACAGAGCACTTTCCCAAGAGACCTTGTGAATTGATCAGAAATGAACCATTTCTTTGAATCATTGTCACTGAAGTATTGTATCCCTCAGCAGCTTAGTGCTTTTTTTCTCTTTTAGTATATCAGTAATGATGCATGTTCGCAACCTTTTCTTTCCCTGCCACAGATTTGAATCCCAGTTGTATTCATATCAGACATCTCTGACAGAGATGTTTACTAACTGATTAAGAGTAGCTCATCATTAGTTTCAAAGACCTATAAAATAATTCAGTGGGAAGCCTTTTCAGTGACTTCAGTCACTTCAGTCACATAACTTGAAACAACCAGCTAGAGCTGGACATATTTCGTCTCTTCAGCTCCAACAGATACGCAGAAAACCCCTTGACTTGTCTCATCACCACAACTGTTACGAAACAAAGTAAAACCAACTTTTTACACATGATAGTATACATTTATCTGATGATATTTACATCAACATGTAAATAATTTTATAATCTATAGAAAATCACAATGCAATAGTGAATTACACATACTACTATTGTGAATTATAGTAAAAATTTTGCACCACTTCTTTTTATTTGCGTCTTTTACCAGTGAGAAGGATCTATTGTCATAGAAGCTTCCATCTGCTGAACAGTCTGTAGTAAATAAAGGTGCAGGTCTCCCTCACATATTCCACGTGTACAAGAAAAGCTCAAACCAAACCCACCTGTGCCGTTTAGCTGAGCACCATCAGCTCTTCTCCAGCTCAGCTCAGGAATGGGCACCCCTGTTGTCCCACATCGCAGTAGCACAGTGCTGCCCAGGATGGTCTTTACTTTGGCTACAGATGTGTGTACAACGGGGCTTTGACACTTCCTTAGCTCGACTTGGCTGAAGAAGACTCCTGCAAGGCTCCGGGGGGTGAAGCATTTCAGCCTCGGCTCAATGAATGCTATGTTAGGAGACTGGAAATTTAGGAAATGGACCATTTCATACAGACTGCAGTCACATACCCAAGGATTGTCTTGCAAGCCTGTCAAAATAAATCAGAGCACTAAGTCAGTCCAAAAGCATCTTTTGTTTCTGTCACTTTTGTTTCTCTTTTGTAGCAGGACAAACTGTGATAGGCTCCTAATACTAAATCCTCATTCCAGCAAGGACTGCCTGTGGATATGCAGGGGTATGGACGGTGGTGGGGGCATGTCCTGACAGCCCCCTACTACTGTTGGCTCACCTTGATGGATCCCATAGTTGACAGTCAGTAGAAGGAAATAAATAAGGCTTGCTAAAGTATCTCAAAATCTGGAGCTGAAATAATATTCTTTAAATTCAAAGCAGGATTATTCATATCATGAAAACATTGCTATTTATGCACATAAAGAAGCAAAAAATGATGTTATTATAAACACATTTTGTTCCAGGATGGAAAAAAAACAAGTAGCCATGGGGGAGGGAGGTGTGGATTTTATTTTGGTATGAAGAGACTATGGAGTCTCTTCCTTAGAACAGGAAATTCTTCTTACTGGAGATTATTAAAATATTAGACAGATTGTCATGCCAACTGTCAGGCCTGCAATAGGTGTAGGTGACCATAAGAGTTCTCCTCCAGCCCTGTTATTATAAGTTATTTTCATTATTTTAGTAATCAGTTGTTTTTCCTGAAATGTTAATTTACCATCTTGATAAGATGAAAGAACTGTTTTAAGGAATAAATTGAAGAACATACATGTTATGGTACATAAAAGAACATAAATAGACAATAACTATATTAAGAAAATACACATAGAAGGGTGTATATCGAAGAATACACTCCTGTTTCAGAGTTCCAGAATGTTTCTCTTTTTTCTGCTATCCAGTGTGTGCCTATTGAAGTCAAATTCTGAAAAAAATGAGACATTAATCTATTAAAAATAGACCTGTGAAGATGTTACTGAAAAAGCAAAATTGGAACCAGAGCAATGCATATCCATGAACAGAAGTTGCTGCATTCTGATTAAATCTGTGTCATCCTACTTACAAATATTCACATTCAGCTATCCTATGGGCAGTTTATGGTCTCTAACAACTTTAGCTAGCAGAATTGGCATGAGGGATATTTATACCATCTAACCCCAGGCACGCACTTGAAGCCTAAGCCAGGAGCATGGCATCCCAGGCCTCCTGCCTGCCACGGGGCTTCACCTCCTCTCCTCCACAGGCAGCCCAAGGACATGGATTGGGACTGGCAACTGCCTGAAAGTAGAGTACTAATACTCCCTTGATTCCTGGCACGGGGAAATGACAGCTGCCCACCCTACGGTGCCTGCTCTTGCTGGCCACTGGCGCACTGCAGCAGTGGCTTTCCAGCAAGAACCAAGTTTTAACACAAGCACAGAGGGTGCACCACAAAGCTCCATGAGCGCTAAGGGGCTGCTTGTATTTGCTAGAGTCAACAGAAACACAGGGTCGATCAAAAGCCCCTGAGGTCTCAGATAAACTGTTCTAAAGATTCTGATTAAAAATCTCTTCTGAGACCATTGCATACCATCTTCCCTGGGCTTGGAAGGGAATCTGAAAGTGGCGGGCCTTGGCAGGAGAGCCCTTCTTATAAATTAATACATTAAAGTTAAGGAGACAAAATAAAGAATGAAAGTTCAGCTTGGCTTTGTTGGTTTACAGCATTTTTTATGGTGGCTTACTTCTGACTTCATGCACTAGATAACAATTCATTCCAGATTCCCTGGCAGGTGCCCCAGCCCCAGTTGATGCCACGGCACCCCCAAGGTTCCAGTGAGCCCTCTGCTGCCCTGCATGGCCCAGACCTGTGGTCTACAAGCAAGGGCTCGGAAGATGAGTGACAATGATGCACTGTAGACAAAGGATGGGACTGGGCTGACTCTTTATTATTCATGGATTTTTTTAATGCCTCCATGAGAAACAGTCATGAGCAGAGTGAAACGAAACATGCAGCTGTGTTCTCCCATTCTGCTCCTGCGAGGGACATGCATTTCGTATCCCTGATCCCTGTGGGTGTCAGCAGGACAGGATCTAGGAGCTGGAGTGTCTATACATTACTGTATTAATTTTAGCGTTATACCCATTTGCCTACATGAATTTTTAGGATCCTGGCACAAGCAACCTCTGCGCAGGTGGCTATGTAAACACTCAGGTTGGCCATGAGCACCATGACGTGCTCTGTTCTTCTTGACAGAACACTCTCCTCATCTCTATTGAATGGAATAACATTTTTATGTGTAATTTGACTGTAAAAAATAAATAAGAAAAGAGTATGATCTAGGCAGTGTCTTGCCATGCCACAAATAAAATGGGCAATCCCAAACAGGCAGCTTTGGCTTAAAGAACTTGATACTGCATCTGGCAAAACAAGATGACAAAACACCTGCTCCTCTCCTGATGCTAACGAAATCTTAACATCTGATAATGACACTAAAAGCTTTATATGTGGCAATCTGATTTTTTTTTAAGTCTTGTGTCTCTTTCCACTGCACTCTGGTTTTAAAAACTTTGCCCCCCTCAAAATTTATCCAGAGAACAAAGAGCAGCAGGTACTTGCCAGAGTGAGAAAAAACTTGCAGTGTCTCTGATGAGATTACGAGCAAGTGCCTGAACTCACATCCATGGCTGCAGAGGCAATACACACAGAGGCACACACTCCGCAGATCAAACAGTCAGTGGAGCTGGGTCAGCTCATAGCAAGTGAAGACAGCAGATAGCAACAACTCTGAACCATCATCAACCTTTTGTGGATTTGAACCAGTGCACAATGGCTAAAAGGCTGAGTAGTAACACCCTGAACTAGTAAATGTGCTCAAAACCTCATCTGGGGATACTGCAACTGAGAGGATTCAAGACAGTCATCTGTAATATGCTCTCTGACAAAAAAAAAAATGGACAACTGCCCCAAAGCCATACCTCTGAGGAGTCCAGAATTGTTACCAAACAGTGGATTCTTGCAACTTTACAGCTGCTCTTGAAGGCTCTATCTTGGTGGCTTTGGGGAGACTAAGGTTTAATTCCCTGTGAGCAGATAAACAAGGCTCTGGAAAGAGACAAACTGGCAGTCCTGACCCAGATTTTATGCCCAGTGATGGCTTTATTCCTCTTTAATTTGGACATAATAAATATTTATTTATTTATTAATAAATAAAATGCTGTTTAAAATGGATCGATTCCATAGTAACTTATTAGAAAAGAGCACATGAATGATGTGGAGCTCTAATCATAGTTGTATTTCTGTCAAAAACAGCAGTGTCAATAAATAAAAACAGCTTGAGCCAGAGTCATCAGTTTTGTGTTACAAAGGTTCAAGCAAGTGATTATGGTGTAATAAGCCAGGTGTGGGGATCCTGAGGGTGTGGGGAGCCTGTTAACATGTAAAAGAATTTGCACACTTTATATGGGTTATTAAATCATACACAGAAGAGTACTTGCAGCAGTAACCATGGTGGGTGAAAATACTGCAAGAGGATGTGGAGCTCTTGACATTTGTGCCCCCTGCAAAATGACACA
This sequence comes from Pterocles gutturalis, assembly GCF_000699245.1. Taxonomy (NCBI): domain Eukaryota; kingdom Metazoa; phylum Chordata; class Aves; order Pterocliformes; family Pteroclidae; genus Pterocles; species Pterocles gutturalis. The sequence continues at coordinate 13,105 of NW_010124381.1, forward strand.
CAATTCTCTTACCTAGGATGATCTTGGAGTTATCATTGGGGAAGTAAGGAACGGCCTGGAGATTGGCCCAGGTGGCTATAAGAGCCTGAGGAAGAGTCATGAGCTTATTGCTAGACAGGTCCAGGTATGTGATATTCTTGACATAACGAGCAGCATCTGGAGGGATTGAGGTAAGTTCGTTGTTGTGTAAATCCAGAAGCCTTAGCTGTGGCATGTCAGCCAGGGTTTCCCAGGGGAATGATATTAAATGGTTCCCATCTAGCCTCAGCTCCTGCAAGCGACGAAGTCCCTTAAAGGTGATCCCACTGAGGCTGGCCAGGGAGTTATAGGGCATCCAGAGGTACTCCAGGTTGTGGAGCCCGAGGAAAGCTTCTCCTGGCACTCTGCGGATGGCTGTCTTTTCTATCCGAAGCTTGGATGTGTCTACAGGGATGTTCACGGGAGTGAGGGTCATCTCCGGGTCATTACACAGCACTGTCCTGGTGGGGAGACACAAACACAGATAGGGTTTTCTTGTATTTTGAAAAGGTTTTGAAACCTTAATGCAAGATTTTGATCTGCCTTTATTTTTTCACAAGATTTCTCCTTGTAACTTCTTACTTGCTGCTTATCTTGGCATCATCACTATAAGTACACCAATTTGCAGTAGTTCATATATACCTTTTGACTGCAGAGATTGCAGTTTTGTGCCTCTCCTGCAGTGGTGTGAGCCTGAGTCTAGCCTGTATAGTGTTCCTGCTTTTTTTTTCTTTCGATTTTTTTTTAGAGTACTTATGATAGACAGCAGTGACAACATTCATGCACAACAGAGGATTCCAGTGTATGTTAAAACAAAAGGATCCATAAATTGAACAACAAAGGACATACAAAAAGAAGCCTTACTGACATGTGGGATGGCAGGAAGTAATATAGATTAAATACGGCACAGGATCTTTGGTTCGTGAAATGAGGATAAGTCAGCTAACAACTCACTGACAATATACTACAGCAAGCTCTGCTTTACTATGAAATAGTCTGGAAGGTGTGTACAGATGGTAGCTGTCACTGCACAGTAGGCATGTACAATTATGAAAGTGCAGAAAATTAACTCTTTGGAAAGGGCTATACGAAAAGCAAGGCAGATTTACGTGTTTTAATCATTCCTTCCCATTTCTAATCTCTAGAGGTCAAATCGTGAAAATCCTATGCTGTATTTTTGCAGCTTTCATATAAAAAAATGTGACTGATTTTGCCAAGATGTAGGATTGTAAATAGCCATGAGGAATGAAGGGAGACAAAATAGGTCTCTCAGACCACACTTTAATTTGCCTATTGGCAAGGAGAGAAAGGTAAATTTTTAACAAAACACAAAGCCACCCTGCAAAAGGTAACAGGTTAGATATAGGTATGTCCCACTCCACATGTTAAACAAGATACTACAAGAAATGTAATGTGATCAGTTAAGTAGCATTTTCTTATCACACTGCCTGGATGATAAATAGAATATTACAAAGCTGCCAAAAGCAGGCTGGTTTTGGCTGAAAGCAATTATTCCTCTATTATCAACAAAACTAAATAACATTGCTGAACTGTTCATGCAAGTTTCCTGGAGTTAAATGTTATTTGAGCCTGCAGTTAAATTGTTAATTTATAATCAAAACATAGTATATTACTCTCATCCAGCACTTTTATTGTGGCATTAAATCCTGCCCACTCTCCACTGAAAGCTGAAATTTTGAGGAAGAGAAAAATCTATCAAATAAGAAAAATGCAGAAATCCTCCTTAAATAAAACATTTCTTTGAGTGTAGGCATGTCACAAAATGTTTGATAACAGAGACAATATGGCAGTTAAACAGTGTGCTTCTCATAATGTCCCTACACTATGTCAGTGAGCACAAAATATTCAATCTATGTGAGAATCTCCTTCTACTAGTGAGAAACACGAATCATAATGCAGAAAAAAAAGGTGGCATTATGCTCCTTAAGTGACTAATGGATATTTGCTTTATTATGTATCTTACAAAAACACACCACAGCTTTTTCCAGTCACTGAGAGGAAATTCCCCTGGGAACTGTGACATTTATGGAGCAATAAATGGCTCTCCTACTATTGCACTCCCTTTTAACAATTGCAGACTACTTATGTCTCTACCATGCTTCTTATTGGGAAAGTTTTTAGTATTCAATCTATAGCAACATAAGAGACAAGAATGTAGATCTATTCCATGGGGATCCAAAATATAAGTGACAACTTTTCATTTCAGTACTGTGGTCTTGTCTAGAAAAAATTTATTCCAAAGGATTTTGCAAATACTGTATTTCTGTCACAAAACCTCCTCTGCTGTGAACTACATTTTATAAAAATGTAGCCTGTATTTCATTAAGTCACATCATTACTTTGTGATTACCCTTCAGAAAGACTCTTTTGTTACAGTCCTCCAGAGAAATGTGTGTACAATGGCATTGCATTCAAAAATGGATGTCCTTCTGGTCTTGTCTTCTTTTTTAATTTAAAGTTTCCAGTCTGAGAATTTTTTTTTAGTATTATTGTTACCTATTTTTTGTTTCATTCTCATCTATAGTCTATCCATTTGCCTAAAATCTCAAACTGAAGGATTTTTTTAAGTAAATGGAATTGCAGTTTTTGGTACTACAATATAAAGCAAATCTAGTTACACTTCAGAAACAAACCAGCAGAGCAGAATAAAGCCTTTTAAAACTAGTATCTTCAGCATGAAGGTAAAAGAAAATAAAATGTTGTTTAAATTTTATTCCCTTTTTGCCATTGCACCAGTGGTAATTATGTCACTTCTGTTCTCACAGACAACATGCCCAAACGCTTTCTCTGAAATCAGCTTACTGTGTTTTCAGCAGCTAATCCCTCAGCAAATAAAGCTAGAGTGCAAAGCAACTGGAAAAATAACAGACACAAAGTCCAGATGCAATATTTTTTCTTCCGAGAATCCTTACAGAGGAGAAGAAATAAAATCCCGGGCACGCAGAGGAACAGCAGGAACCCCCCTGGGGAGAATATTGGCATACCTGGCTTTGGTCCCTTCGCTGAGGCTGTGGAAGGCGCAACTGCATTGTGATGGGCATGAGCCGCCTGCCCATGGCAGCCCACCGAGCGATATGCAGCAGAGTAAACTCACCACGATCCACATGGCTACCTCTGCATGGGAAGGCCACCTGGGCACTACACAACGTGGAGGGTTTCACCTATTATTTTATCCATTGACTGGTCACATCTTGTTAATTCCCTTTCGTTTTCAGCTGCAGTGTGATCTCCCAGCCCTCACTGAGTCCATCAGATAAAAAAGGATAGGCAGGGATTAAGGATGGGGACTTGAGTTATTTTCATGAAGGTGCTTATTGCTTCCTAGAACCGTACTGAGAGCATTTCTTCCCTCAGGGAGCCCCATCAGAACACCCTCCTTGGGCAATCTGTGGCTCTTGTGCAAGAAAAAATAAAATAAAATTTGGGGACCTGCATCACAGGCAAGATAACTGTTATCTGACCAGGAATTAGCAATAATTTACTTCCTCACAGGGAACTGGGAATACTTAAAAACAGTTTCTTGTGCTAATGGAGAGTAAGCCCCCTATATAAGAATACTAAAAACATGTAGTTATACTATTAAAAGGCTTTATTTTAAATACTAATAATTTGATTAAGCAATTATTGAACTGTTGGCAACATGCCTGATCTTAACAGACAATAGTCCAGTAAATATGCACATATTTCAGTTTATATCAGAGCTAGCATACACCTGCAGGACTGAGCACTGTGCTCTGACTTGCCGATACAGCAAAGCCCAGATGAGGGACCATTTTTGGGAGCCCCACCTGAGCTCTGGGACCCCCACCTGAGCTCTGGGACAGCTTCAGGAATTGTAACAAAAGCTCAGCTCTGTCTAAGGACAGCCCAGGAGCGAGTGTGAAATTATTTTTGTCCACTCCCTTTGAAGACAGTTGTTTCCCGTCTATTAGCAAAGGCAGCAATAACTGCAAAGCTGACGGAGACCACCCATGTTTTCAGCAGTCTTCATCTGACTCCAAATAACACAATACGATGAGAAAAGCAGAGCCCAAATATGCACAAATATAAAGCTTAAGAAGTTGCTACTTGAGACAGAATCAGAATTCTCTTCATATTAGCAAGGACATCTCATGTTTATAAAAATTATCATTTTCTGTTGAGTGTGAACGTATATAAATCACTCACACCGCAAATGTGCAACACTCCCTTAGAAATAAAAACCTTTGGAGCAACTAATAGATGTTTACTTTCAACCTGATCAGATTGCTACTCCCCCACTTCACAGCCATACTGTATTATAGCTTTGGCAGAAAAACTGATCCCTGTGTCAGACACAAAATAGAAAACGCAAGTTAAAAGTTAACAGAAATGAGGAGTAACTGAAAGGGGCTGAACTGAACAGCTAGTGATAAAACACTAACCAGACACTACTCCTTCAGAGATGCTTTAGGAAAATGTTTCTCTTCCAGTCCTGGAGCTCAGGAAAGCCTCGGTGCCCAGTAGTGTTACAGGGGAGTGTCCCAGACACCTCACTCCAGTGTAAAACAGTGTAAAATCCTGGACCCTGTTAACTCAACAGGAACTCTGCCATCTGCTTCACCCAAAGAAATGGGAGTGTGAGATCAAATATGGCTGATTGGGGCAGAAACCACCTGGCATCCTATTGGCCTTTCAGCACCAGTCACTTCCCAACTTCCCTTTTCTTTACCTAACGTCAGAGAAGAAGGTGAGAGGAATCACAGCCACAAGGATTTCTCTAAAAATTAAGGTTTCTTAGATCTTAGTTGTAGTTGTATGGATCAGAAAATGTGCCTATCACAGCCTCTTCTGTCAGTGTTTGAACATGCCATGGCTCTTCTCTCTACCTCTTGTAGATAACCAGCAAAATTCAGATTTACCTGAGAGAGAACTATAGCTCTGCACCTTTTTAAAAGCCTGGTTATATCTACAGCTGCCATTCTGTAGACATACATAGAAGAATAAATCATAAAGCCAAGGAAGAAAGATGAATAATTTAGCCCAAAAGACATTTTGGGGGTTATAAGAAAAGATTTTTAAAAAACAGACAAAAAAACTCACCACAGACCAATATACAAAGCTTCTGCCTGAGAGTGCTATGACAGACATGTTTTGAAGTGCTGCTGTGGATGTTACTCCTCAAAACTCAAATCTCTTCCATGCTTGTGCAGCCATTTCAGATCCCTAGGAAAACACTAGTCCAAGGTAGCCGTCAAGGTGGGTGTCATGTTCCAAAATAAGCATAACATGGGCAACTTGAGTCGCCTGTTGCTGAAGCTGGACTCTTTTCTTGCTGGCAACAGGATGCAAAAGGCTACATGGCGTAACTACCCTCATGTCTCAACTGCTTCCCCACTACTCTCTGCTCTCCTGTCTGGGCTGAGGATCTGCCTGTGCAAGGAGGATCCCTATGGGATAAACTGGCTGAAGCAGCTCCAGCTCCAGAGTTCACCTCCCACCTCTCCTTTCCAACACTCCTCTCTGTTGCAGACCTGTTGATTTTGCTTTTCCTTTCAAATATTTAATCAGAAGTTACCAGCCAGAAGTGCAGCAACAACATACCTATTCCTACATACAAACTACCTGAAGGTTAATGAGTGCGTTACAACAACAGTATAATGCATTGTTTCTAACAAAGATTGCTTCCCAAGATTTCTGGCATATAGCTGTTTTCATGCAGAATTCATTGTGTTCTTCAGCACAATGAAATTACACTGGCAATTTTTCAATAATTCCGGGTAATGAACTCGCAGGGTTTCAAGGTAATCTAGATGTGGTTTGGGGCAAACTATTAGACAATTTATGGTGCTATAGTTTTGCATAAGCTTGTTTCACAAGTAACTCCAATAATTAATTAAGGCTTGTAGAAATCACTTACTGAGAGGATGGATCAAAGGATTATTTTTCCACGTGCTATTTTCACATTCTACATTTATTGTTGTTCAAAGAGAAATTCAAGTACCTCATTTATTTCTGAAGAGATGAGAACATGATGCAGTGCTGCTCGTTAAATATCCACAGTTATTCTCTCTTCAACTTCCATTAGGTCCCATTTCTAGATTTAATGATATCTCAGTTCCCTTAATGATTTCATCACATTTTTTAATGCACTCATTGGTCAACTTGCCTTGCTGCCCAGACTCTGCCTCAGCTCAATACTCACAACATTGACTGAAACATCTCTCTCCTCACTGAAGTTAAATTCCACTTGAAAAAGCAATTCAACATAATTAACCTCTTGCCTCTGTTTTTTTCAATGCATCTGATAAAGTGCTTTCCCTCAATTGGAGCTCTGGAATAATGAACTTGTAGAAAGTAGCCAGTAACTCTATGGTAAGATTTGCTTTAATGAACCTCAATTTTTCCTCACAAATTAAACATCTAAGTTACAACTAAATGCCAGGAGCAGTAAAAGTAAACTTAATTTATAAAAAACAACAACAGCAATCAATAAAGCATCCCTCAGCAGCTGCATTTGTCAAGAAAGCTGCTATTTAGTTAACATGACAGACTCACTTCTGAACAAGAAAGAGAAAGACCTGGTGGTAGGCTGAAAGATTAATAAAATAAGATAAATAAAATTGGTAACATTAACATGTTTCTCACCTTGGAGCGTATCTACCAGTGCGTCAGAAACATGTGGAAAAGAGAGGGAAAAGGACCAGTCAACTAATAACCCAGTTCTGTTTTATCAGCACTTACATGTTTGAGGTTTTCCTTCCTAATGATATATTCTCTTATAATCCCTAATTGGTACATCAACACCAAATGATGCAAATTATGGGTTAAGCATCAAGTCACAGACAAATCCATGTTAGGCTTGATCTGAATGGCCAAGAGAGTGGGACTCTTCTCACCATGATGACACTCAACAAGAGGTTCATCAGGAAGTGAGGAAACCAGCTCAGGTAGGCTTTGGACATAAGGAGCTGGAGGAGGAGGAAAAGGAGAAGGAGGAAGGCCTTGAGGCACAGGGAGCAAATATGTTCTCCTGGTGCACAGGCTTCATAGGTGTAACAGAAAGGAGCAGGCAGAAGAGAGGAGACAAAATTGGTAAAACAAAGGCAATGAAACACATAAGGGTAGATGTCAGTACTTGCACTTCAGGGACTGCATGACAGGGGTACTGCAAGCGTCCACGAGGCAGCATCGGTGATTGGTCTGCGAGAAGATGCTGCTTCTGGTTACATCCATGCTCCCTCCCTAATCCAGTGAGATGGAAGAGATAAAACTGGAAGCAAAATCTGGCTACCGTGTTCAACAGACCATGTATTCACTTTTACACACAGTTCTGGTTTGTCCTTAAGCATTTGTTTGCAGTGCAACAGCTTTCTACATCTTCACAGTATTTTTAAGGCTTAAGTGTGTTACCTCCCAATTACTGAACAGTTATTCACACATTATGCTACTTAATTTGAAATGAACACTCATTAGCTAATTTTCTTGTAGGAGCAGGTGATATTTATATAAGACTTTTTAAAATCAATATCACCTTTTGCAAGTGCCAAAGGTACCGGTGCAGAGTAAAAACATTTTTTTTTCATGATGGCCAATTCCGTTCCATAATGAAACAAGTGGGAGTTAGGCCTTTCATTTCCATGGGCACAGTTCTGCACTCTAAATAGTAAAAATAGTGCTCCTTGCTGCCGACTTAGTAAGTAAACAGTTTATTCTCTGCATCAAGCTAAAAATAGCAGCTAGAGAAAAACCCATACATAGAAGAAGCCAGTAAGTGTCATTAAGCAGAAGTTTAAGAACTTGTTTTGCATTCTCTGAGAATAGCCACATCCCCTGTTTATATATTTTGTGTAAATAAATGCAAAGCAAATGGGGTAAAAGTCTACTATCAGCAAAGTTCAGCACATGGCAAACTTTTCTATCTTTCCTAAGTGGGGTGTAAGTTAGAGAATTTGGTTTGCTCTGTTTTTAATAAGATTAAGTTAATTACTTGACAAAATATTTTCCAATCTTTTTTTCATATAGACTTTTTGAACCCAGAAAGGTTTTATCACCAGAGTCTACTCACGAGCTCAAAAGCACAACTTGAGGGACAAACTCAGCATGCTCCACTAAGTCACTAATTTTTTAATATGGCCATTGGATATAAATTATTTTTACTTCTTTTCCCCCTATACTTAGAGAAATATGGCATAAAGCAAATAAACCAGAATATTTTATCGTAAATTAAAGACATTAAATACCTTATTATAATTATTTTGTCTGAAAGGTTTATTAGCAGGCAACACAGGCCAGACACTAAATCAATTTCATTAAGTAAATGCATCTCCAAGAAGCTTCTGGCAGGGCACATCTTGTAAAGTGGAAAATCCTTCCCACTGATGCAAGTTGAGAGCACGTTAATGCATTACGTCATTCTAAATTGGATCTTGCACTTAATGCTGATGAAGGCAGCTCCTCCAGACCTATAGCACTGAAGCCATTAATAGGCCTCTGGGAATGCTGAACAAATAAAATAAACCAAACAGTTTTTGTCATGGAGCATTAAAAGTCTATCAGTGGTATTTCTTTTGTACACACTTTTACTTTGGTTGAGCCAGTACAGAACAGGAGAAGTGAGTACAGACCTCTAACCCAAGGGGGACATAAATGCATACAATGCCCTTATGAATGCAGCATTTGACCCATTTCTGTCCACGCAGCAGAAGCCGCCTCACAAAGCCACACTGCAACCAGCAATGCTCAGTGAGGCAAAGTCTAGCAGAAGATGGAGGTGTACACCAATCCACCTCATCTCTCCCACTCTCCTCCCTTTGGGCTTGTGCACCTGGGCAGGTCTCATCATGACTGATGCAAATATAAAGTGCTATTGTACTCAGGACCTCCAGGTCCAACAGGAGAATAATCCCTTCAGTAACCAGTAAGGTAAGTTTTGCCCCAGGATGGAGGAGATGACACTAACTCTGCCTCACCTTAATGGAGGAGTGGGCCAGCCACCACGGCCATGGCTCTTCTACTTTACTTCTCCAAAGGCCCTACAGGGATGGGCAAATGCCACTGAGGTGAGACATACAGGACTCCAGAGCAAAATTCTGTGGGACAAACTCTCTATATACTCCTCTGCAGAGAGAAAACAGCAGAGGAACTGTCTCTTTCTTAAAAGCCCTCTGAAAATTTGTCTTTGAGGCTATTAACCTTGAGCACTAATGAGAGAGTGAACTTGTGTTGCCCACTAGATGGAAGGTGGAAGATGCTTCCACCCACAAACAATAAATGCACAGAAAATGTGCATAATTCCATATCAGTAAATGCTTCAACTACCATAAAACCATCCAGCAAGGTAATGTCAAAAAAAATGTGAAAACCACAACTGAGTTGCACAGAGTGAATCTTCTTGATGATACTGATGTTTCTGACTAGTTTTGTTACACAAACAAAAAGGCCTTTAAAGCCCAAAACAAGTATCAGTCATATATGCTACAGTCATCTATCAGCTTTCTGCTAGGCAGAAATGTCTGTCTTGACATTACAGCTGGGAGTAAAGGGGGAAGAAATGAAGGAAAAGAGAAGCAGAGCAGCAATTCTCACTGCTGGAACGTATGGCTTACAAAGTGCTTACTATTTCACGTTTATACTGAAGCAATGCCCAGGAGCTCTAGTAAGTTGTAGGCACTCTAAGACCAATACCTACATCTCTAATGGAGCACAGCCAAAGAAGAATTGACACAAAGATTAGGAAAAGAAACATATGAACAAATCAAGCATATCATTGACTTGTACATATATAGAGAGATATATGAAGATCTAGATTTAAAGCTTAAGTTATCATGAATAGAAAAATTAATATATATGCTCTGCTGGCCAGAAGCTCTTGACTGATTTCTGATCAGAATAGTAGCTAAAGTGGAATTTTTACAAGTCTTCTAAAGAAGGAAACAAAATACACAAAGTAAGATTGGAGAAGCATTTATGTGTCGGTATATACACATACAGTTATCAAAACATATACCTCAAACAGCATAAATGTAATATCAAGCAGCATCATTCTCACAGAAAAAAAATACTATTCTTCCCTGAGATGCCACAGCCACATAGCAGTCCACATCAGTCCGTTTTTATGACCGGACATACCATAATCATATCTGACATCTGTATTTTAAATAGATAAAACTTTGTTAGGTTTATATTCCTGGCCCCTCTTCTCTATGGTACCTTCATTCCCTACAGTCCAGTAAGGTTCCTACAGTTTAACAAAATCAGCCAACTTTGGGCTTAGCATCCTTAGCTGCATGACAGAGGGGGTCATGCAGTAATATTGCTGACTGGAACAACCTTTTCTGATTTGGACCTTAATAGTATTAGTCTAAGCCCTGCAGAGTCACCTCTGCTTAGGAAACAGTGCCTGTTTTATTTTGCTTCCTCAGGCATGCAAGAAGAATTAAACTTCCAGCACTGTTTATCTGGCTCCCAAATGCAGATGGAACATAATGTTTTTACACAGCAACCCTCTGCCCTCTTTCCAGTCTGATAATAACCAGCTTTCCTATTTTGATTTACTTGCATACAGCCTCAAGATTTTGCAGGCCAAGTATATGCGCTTGTGCCAGTTCTAGTAAACCTCTTGGAAGCTGCAAGTCAAGTTTTACACTTAGGGACCAAGAAAAACAGAAAAAAAAGAAGAAAACAGAAGAAGGGATGAAAGGTAGGAAGAAAGGGAAAAGGAAAGCTTTTGCCCTGGTATATTCTATTTTCTTAACATTATTTTTCTCAGAGCAATAAGCTCCTGTCAATTTATTATCTTCACTGATGCAATGTATGTACATATATGCATGTGGTGGGGTCACAATAGGAGAATTACATTACCTGTGTAATCACTCTTATTTTTATTCTTGGACTACATGCTCCATTATATACTTTTTTGGGTTTTTTCCAGCTGTGATTATTTGTGATATAGGGATGTAGTAGCCGAAATTCAGGGCATGCCTCACAACTGTCCTACTGACCCACAGAAGTGCAAAAAGGAAAAATGCCATGCTTTGGTCTTGATTTGCTTTACAGCCCGTCCCTTCATTTGTCCAACTCTTGACGATCCACAACTAGCCTAACTTTGATGACCTATCCTTACCAAGATAAGAGTGTAAAAGAAACCTAGGAAGATAAGAAAAGCCTGATGATGATCAGGAGCTTCCTCTAAGCACTGACTTTCCCATCCCACCTGCCTGCAGACACAGTAATATTAAGCCCATGCAGACCCATCTTCAGAGAAACTCAACTTAATTCTGAGGATCTTTGCTATGGCAAAAGCAATCATACAGTCCCACTCAGACCAGAAGAAACATGGGGAAGGCTGATGCTCCAAGGACAACAGTAGGAGGTAGCACTTGTGCTGCAGCCTGCAAAAAATGTATGACAAGATGAAGTTTTGGTGAGGGCTTTCCCTAAAGAATTCCCACTGAAGCAAAGGGGTGTGCAAGGTCCTTGGAAGGTCCTGTCATCTGGGGAGAGTTTAATCATCTATCATATTGGACATTAAGCTTTTTTACCAATATATTGGAAAAAAATACCAAGCTTCTCTTGTTTTCTTGCCAGTTTACTCCTCGGTGATTGTATTTTAAACTCAGCAATTCCAGACATTTCTACCTTATTAACTAAATGCATCCATTAAAGTTTATATTTGCTTCAATGTCTCACTACAGTGTTTGGCAGGTTACTTCATTTTGCTGGAGGAACATAAACAAAACAATTTGTTTCCTGGGCATTCTCTCTTATTCCAACTTGGTAGATTACCCATAAAGATACCTATGTAACATATGGTTCATATATTTTGTCTGTCTGAAAAGCAATTTCCTAATCAAGACTTCTACTTTATGGTGAGATTCTGTCTACCAAATATTCTACTCAGGAACTGATTGAGGTTTTCTTTCTATAAAAATAAAAAAATTACCAGGACTAAAGTAACTGAAAGCTGAATGAGAGAGACTAGAATCATCATTTTGAAATGGCACATTATGAAAACCCCTCTCCTCCTTCATTAGCTAGCTACAAAACAAACAATAATTCAGCAATATTCCCACATTAGAGATGACAACAAAAGCAAAACTGAAGGCTTTGCCTTCAACATTATTAATTTAGCTTGTGAGATACCTTAATGTAGTTTTTACAAGACTCATTCCACTCTATTATAAAAGCCAACACAGCCTGAAGAGATTGCTTATTGCACTGAGCTCAAAGGACTGGATAACAGAAGTTAAAACAATTAGGCAATCTTTAAAAAACCATTAACATTTGTTTTATGGAAATGGGGGGGGGGAAAGCCTTGGTTAAATCACAGGTGTGGTTTATAAATAATTCTGTTTATTGTCCCCAATGTGCACTAAAAAGCATACTTGGATAACACAAGAGGCCTTGATACATCTATTGTAAACAATGTGTATTTGGTCAGGTTTCCATAGGAGCCTTCAGGAGAAGAAAGAAGCCTAAAGAAGACAGGAGCAGGCAATGACTGTAGTTAACCTCAAGCTTCAAAAGGAGTGGAAAGCCCCAAATCTTTTACGTTCCAGTACAAACAATTGGACTGGTCCTTAATATAGCCACCTGAAGGGTAGGCATCAATCTGAAGTAGTGTCTGGTCTCTCTCATCAGTCAGTGAAGAGGATTAGGTGTCTCCAGAGCACAATTCGCCCTGCTCTAAGACAGGTGATGCTTGGGAGCTGCCCATTCCCTCCTGTAACAGTAAAGAAAGTGTAGCTTAGATTAGGTAATCAGAATGTTTAGTTTTTATATGGACAAATTGAGATGTGATGAATCCCTCTTAATGTAAACACAGATCTTATACTGAAGTCAAGGAACGCTATACAGAATTCAAGCTTAAGTAATGTTTGTGAGAGAAGTATCAGCAGAAAAATTGGGGAAATCCCTACAGAGAGACACTGGTAGAAAACTGGTAAGACAAGCAAGATATACAATATCACAGTGACAGGGAAAAATGCTTTTGTCACACATATGTGGCCTCTAAGTTCATTTACATACACGGTCAGTAGCAAAAACTCATTGAGGAATGGTTCAGAGAGAGTCCTGTCGCTTCTTTACAAGAGCAATAGTAAATAGAAGGAGAGCTGGTGCGCAAATCCTCTCTTAATACAACTAAAGCACCTCCTGAAAGCAGAGTTTCTTTTGAGAACTGGGTACTGGTCTTTGAACTGTAATTCCTGAAAGAGTTATTATTCTGCATGCTGTGGGAGGGCCTGAACCCCACATGGCAAGCTAAACAAAGAGTTAAATATATCCTATATTCTGTGGGACTGCCTTCTCCAAAGTCCTGAAATGTGCCACTATTCAGCAGAGAGAGACATAGCATATTTCATTATATTGTGAATATGGATATGACCTTAAAATTAGTAGGCCAACTGAAAGCAAAACATGTTATTTATAGGTGTCTAAAATGCATTTTGAGATACAGGTAACAGAGCAAGGCAAAAATTACACTTATTTGACAAAGGTCATGATTGGTGTATCCAGCAAAGACTAAGAAGTCTGGGATGAAATTAATATTCTAGTAACTTTATTAATTTTCTAGCCTGGGTGGATATACATATATTTATCAAATATGTATTCAATCTACTATGAATTAAGCTACCTGTCTCTAGAGGGGAAACTCAACCGGTAGGAAGGAAAGGCGATACTTCTCAACTTTACAGGAAATTTCCTCTCTCTAATGCTTCAACTGTGCAGGAAAGCCAGCCCCAGTGCAGCCTGGTCCCAAACAGCCACACAGTGCAGAGACCAGGCCACGGCACAGGGGTGAATGACTGTCTGGACCCAGGCAGCCTTGTATCCTTGTGCAGCCAAGCCCAGGGTTAATGCATGACATTTGGGGAGGAGGTCAGGGAGCTGCATCCTTTTTTGGCTCTGATTCCACAGATGCCCCTCCTGCTTTCTTCCCACTGAATTTACAGCTCCTCCACTTTGGCTCAGCACGGCCAAGGAGCTTTCCCTGGATATTATCCCTGATCTTGGGTCTCCGCACTTGCAAGAAAGCCCCTTCCTCTACCTTCCTCTGCACAGGCAGAACCTCCCATCCTGTCCGTGGAGCACACAAACCCTGCTCTGGAGACCTTTGTATCCTCCCCCAGCCCCAGAGCTGCCATGCTTACCATCCAAAAGCACAGCCACTGGCTCCTGCCTCCCACAAGCCTCCTTGGCCACCCCCAGGTCTTCACCACTACTTCTTCCTCCAAACAGCTTTGGAGGCAGCTGCAGAGAAAATCAGATTGATGAGCACGTTAGACTGCCAGACTGTTGAGGGGAACATTTATTAAGTTGCCATAGGCTTTGTCCAAAGGGCTGGCACCTGTTCACATGCTGCTCTGCTGGCTTGTCCCCTGCATTGTCCCTCCTGTGGCCAACACCAGCTGCCTATTTACAGTCTGGGGCGTATTCCCAATCACTGCTTCCAAATCAAAACATATTTACACAACTGCAAGTAGAAGGTCTCCAGACAACATGCCTTCTGGTTTCCTTTCCTTGATGAGAAGCATTTCCCATGGAGACCAAGATTATCATTCATCTCTGTGACATCAAACTGAAGTCCCGTGTGGCTGTATTCACAGCTCTCTTCTGATGAAAAGCTGCAGTCACTTAAAGGTGGTTTTCAATATAAAAAGTCAAAGATGATTTGTCTAAACCTGAACCAGAAGAAAGGATTAGGAAGGCAGAGGAATAATAAAACATCAATTTAGCAAAGTTCTTGCTGGGAATATGAAAAAGTATGTATAAAAAAATTATGTAAATAATCTACATTGATTGATTGGAGAAAATTCAGAGTGCATGAGTGCTCTGTTATCTTTGCACTGCACCTTTTTTGTTGTGCTTGTACCAATGTATATTTTACAAAGATTAATATGCTCCCACCAAATCCATACAGTCTTCTGAAATCCACGGGGACATCTGGCAAGAATCTATCAGACCTTTTTCTGTGTGTTCCTTGCAAACAGATTAGTAACCAGTGAAGTATTCTTAAGTGAGAGGGTAAAATGAAATGGATGTTTTATTGATGCAGAAAGATCAGTGGGAATTCAAAATATGATGTTGCAAGATAACATCAGGTTGAGTGAAAGACCACTTCACCTGAAGCTGGAAACAGCAAATAGCTATCAAAAGAGTCCATAAAGTAGAAAGGGATCACTAAAAACTTCATAATTTCAGGAGTTAATAAACATCTTTGGCAAACCTGTTATCCTTTGCACATGTTTACTGACTTCACAGGAATACACTATGTCTTACATAAAAAGGAGGGAAAGGAAACTAATGCAGCTTTGTTTTACCAAATGGAAAAAGAACTATCATTAGTAGGTTCTATCAAACTCAATAGGTTATTGCCCATTTACACCTCTACTTTGCATGAAGGAAACCCTTTATAACTAACTGAATTTAGCAGCCATATTGAACCATACATCATCCCATACTATCCCAATGAACTATTAGAAAGCCAGCTTAACACAACATCAAAAATAGATATTTTAGAGCCTGATGCATAAAGTTTCTATTGATACCAATTGCACTTGAGTCAGACACTGAGCCACCACTGGAAAGCTCACCTGTGACTGACTTGTGTTATTAGACTCAGCATTGATAAAGTAAATAAGGTTTAGATACAGAAATTCCTAGGACGCTTGAAGAAAAAGAGCCAACGAATTCACAGTACTCATTCTAATACAGATCTGCTAAATCCAAAGGGGCTGGAGTAGTAGCCTACTTCCATGGAAAAAAATAGTTTTGAAATGAGCAAAGTCTGCACCACAGACTTTAATATACACCACAAAAAAAAAAAAAAAAATACCACAGTGTAACACAATTGGGAGGTTTGCTTGGGAGAGAGGGTGAAGTACAGTGGCAGGTAACCAAAAGCACCTGACAGACCTCACAAAGGCAGTTCACAAAATATCCGCGTCCTTTATCCCTAGTCTAGAAGGGCTGCACAGCTTTATGTTGACAAGCATTATAATGAGCCATCTCTTTTCAAAACTATTACACTAAAGAGATTTACAGCACATTTATAAGATCTAGGACTAATTTTTCACCAGAACACACAATGGATCACTATTAAAACATAGGCTTAGATCAGTCATTTGCCCTGCTAGGAGGCAGGGCTGTCACTTTCTTTGTCATCAAGACACGTAGGAGAGTGAAAGACAAACATAATGACGAATTTATGTGGTGCAATGTAATTTTGCTCTGCTTAAACCAAACATCTGTATAGCCTAACAAATATGTCCTCCTGAATCCTACTTCACAATGGCATATCCATCAAGGCAATTACCTACATCAAAAACAGCCGTAAATTGAGTGCCAGAGATCTCAACACACAGCAAGATGGTTTCATAACAGCCTTGAAGCTCGAATCCGTTCTCCTAGGCATCACAGCTTGTAAGCAGAGATTTCAGGAAAACTGAAAAAAATCCACCACTGTCTTCAGCCAAGACCCCTGACTGTAAATGCACCTCAGCTGTGCAGTTAGGAGAACTATGAACAAGCTTTGGCTGCATCTGGAGCAAATTCACTCAGCCTGACATCTCAGTCAACCAAGAGCCAGGTCAGCATAGTGTGGGGCCTGAGCTTGAGGAAGCCAATATCCCTTGGGCTTCAGCTCCCATTTTGCTTCCATTTTGCAGTAGGATTATGAGGATGAAGAAAGTTATGTGTCAAAGTAGCAACTATCATGCTAGTTGCACCTTGCTGTTTAGGCAATGGTACGTCTGTGGAAAAGTAGTAAGGAATGAGAAGTGAAGAAAAAGGAAACAAATGTGCTTAAAAGGGTGGAATAAAGTACCATTAAAAGAAAACAACCCTATCTAGCAGTTATCATAGCTGTTGCTACTTTAAATGTAGGTTAGAAGCTGAGAAGTATGGCCAAGTTGCTCACTTTCAGTGGACAGGCATTAAAAATTACATAAATAACAGTTGTATACCTTAAAAAGTACCATTTGTTTCACTTGGACTCTGAAAGCTGCTGTCTTCCATTCTGCAGGGTCCAGGCATTCAAATTCACAAAGAGGTACTTAATCAATCTGTAGCACAAGAAATGAAAGGAAAATGGTTGACCCTGCTGGGAAATGACAAGGGCTCATGCACATCTCAGATCCATTGTGTGGTTTGCTCGCTGTGGGAAGTCAGCCAGCAGTTAAGGATCTGGAGGCTGGACAAGCTGCACATTGTGCATACTCCAGAGTCGCACTTCACTGAGGCTCTAGTCCTCAAACATCTCCAGAAGGACAACAAGGCAATTCCCACAAATACTCACCACTGGGCAACTCACATACTTCCTTGTATGTCTGGGGCCCAAAATCAGTAATTTGTGTTTGTCTTTAATCAGGCTGTGCCAGTGTGCATCTTAATTTAAGCCTCAGTTATGAAGAGGGGATATGTTAATACACAGAATAGTTGTTGCCAGAAAAATTCACTGGCCAGTTTCTAAAAAAGAGGTGAAGGGGAGACCTATATGCTGCAGAAATTTCTTGGTTCATACTTTCCCCTAATTACCAACTCAATGAGTGCCCCTTTGTTTTTCAGGTCACTCCCCAATTATATATTACATGTTTCTTTTGTTCCACAACCTTTAATTCTTTTCCAGTGTTGCAGAATTAACTGGACAGGGTTCTTAATCTTGTCTCTACAAAGAACTTGTTGTAATTGCAATGAATGCTTTCATTTTGCTTGTGTCTGAAATACGATTTGCAGGGGAAGGGGGAGTGCGGGCTGATGCTAGTCCCATCATTAATAACATTCTTGTGGGGATTGTAGTGGTGGGAGTAAAAAACCCAAAGCTTTTATATAATAACGAGCATGTGTCTGCACGTGAGCTGCTCCTTTAAGAAGCCCTGGGCTCGTGGAAGAAGGGGGTTCCAGAGAAAAGACAGCCCTACAGCTATAACAGAGGGCAGAGGTTAAACCTGTTAGCATTTTGGTTGCAAGTATGGTCACCGCATACCCTCTTCCTGAAGGCTTCACTGAATTAGAGGTGTTTGCAATCGGCACTGCCCTGCTGGTGGAAGGTAAGCTCATTGTGGGACCTCAGCAGCAATACAAATTTTGCCCCTATTATTCCTGGTGGGAGGGGGAAGGAAAATTGTAGAAAACAGCGGTATTTGTGGTATGCTGTCCCAGCCCTATGGTGGTTGCTGTGGCTGCATCATCAGTACTTCTGGTGAGTACATCAGGTAAGCTGCAAGCTGTTTGCAGTGAAGATCTCCTCTGTATAAATAGCTGAGCTATGGCAGGGACGTTCTTGCTGCTTAGCTTTCTTATCAAGAATTTGAGAGATAAGATTTTGTTGTTGAATTTTAAAGGCAATTTTATCTTCCTCAAGGGAAGGATGTTGAAATGACTGATGATCTCTCAATAAAATCGGGCTGCTTGTTTTGTGGGATGTGATGGCCATCTTATAATCAAAAATGATAGGTACAAAGTAGCCTCTTAACTGTTAGCATAGATCCAGATTGCATTGGCAGTGCTGCAGTTAATGGCTCCTGGGTAACAGTAACAAGTAGAAATATAGTTTCATGAGATTCAAAAGCTCTCACAGCATTAAAAATGAAATTTGAGGTAGGAAACCGTATTAATTTAATTTAGCAAACATGGGCTTTTCTTAAGGCATGCACCACTTTGAGAGACTGGAACAAAACTGTGAGTTTGTATCTACCTGGCTAGCAAAGGACAGGCTTGTATCCAGGATTATTCTGGTGTCAGTCACCGATGTCTCTTCTGAGCTACATCCCAGTCAGGGCCCGGGACCCCATCCCTGCATAGTGCTCAGCTGGGGACACAGGAAGCGTGGGGCCCAACAGCAGAGGAGGAGAAGCTGTAAGCACCATCAGAATGGGATAGGTGCTCATCAGCTCATCTCATAAAATTGGAGTATGGGAGAAAGGAGGATGCCCACCCTCTCCTTGCAGGCAAGCTTAGCTGGAAGGCAGCATCATATCTGCCTGCTAAGGAAAGCTGGAAGAGCTGTGTCAGAAACTCTTCCCTGGAAGAGAGAGAGAGACGAAAATGCTTCTCCTACTGGCTGGGGGGCGAGCTGCTGCCTAAACAGAGAGTTCAGGTCCAAACCAGGCCAAGAGCCACTAAGCCATCTGCAGTGCCTGGCCGGTCCCTGGCACAACTTTGCACTTTGGTACTGAGGAGTGAGAAGCAGCAGGAGGACAGGGACACGGCCGGGTGCTGGCAGAGCTAACAGCTGGGGTCCTACTGAGGAACAGCTGGTGGTGGTGCCATGACCCTGCCAGCCCTCACCTATGCCCAGAGGCTGCAGCCTGACAGGGACCTGCAGCTGTTGAAGTTCAAACAAAGTACCTGCTAGTGACCTTCCCTTAAAACTTGATGTAGTCTAACACATTTATGTTTAACTAAACATAAGGATTTTCTATAGGTTTTTAGGCAGAATGTGCCCAGCAGATTGGCAATAATACTTTATCCTTGTCATCTGACTTAGAAGATCTAACTAAATAATTGAAGATTAATTCACTTGCTTGGAGACTCTAAGAGAAAAGAAATGAAGACCTCCTTTTTATGCTGCAACTTCTAACTGCAATTTGGAAAAAAAGTGCTGGGGAAGAGGAAAACCTTGCAATTCGTTTATTAACTGGGCACATTTGCTGTTCTACAAATGAAAACTCAGAGCTATTTTTAAAAATTTAGTAAGTTCTCTACTTGTATGCTTATGCTGGCCTTCAAGAAAGCAGAGTGGGGTGAAGCCTGGAGCTTCCAAAACCAGAGGAAAGATAGAAAAAATTTGATGTAGTAATAACTCTTCAGCTCTACTCTAAATATGATCACAACTTACCTCTCCTAAAAGCCTGAGTGCATTTAGGAGAGCTGGCAGCAGTGTTACCCTATGGGAGGGAGATAAACTTGCAGGGAGGAAATAAGAACAGCAGATCTCAAAGGGCTCCAAATATTTCTCCTGGAAATATTTTGTTATATGTTGTGTAATGAAAGACGCACATCAGCTGTTACTATGGTTACGCCATCAGCCATTAATGCAATTAAGGTAGGAGCAAGACTTCTGCCTAGACAAAGTCATCCATCTTATGTAACTGCAGAATTAAGACAATGAGCATAAGCAACTACACTACTTTACAGAATTAAGGGATATGGAGTTTTTTCTGCTCTACATCATTTGTCTTTCCAAGAAGACCACAAAAACACATATCACCTCTCATCTAACCAAGACTTAGAGATGAGATGTTGAGCCAGACCCTCATCAGAGCTAAAATAATTCAGGTCATCTTGAAAAGGACATGTAAGGACAAAGTTTGAGCTTATACCAGGGAAGAATGAGTTTCAGGGTGGCATAGCTCTGTGCTGGGTGAGTAGCTGGGGTTGCTTGGATGCTCCTCTCTGAGGACCAACATTAACTTATTTTTTTAAATCTGTCAGTGACTGCTTTTTATAATTAGATTATTCCTTTCCATGTACAGTCTATTGACGAAGGGCAGTAATAAGATTGAGCTGGTGTGATTCAAGCACTGTCTAGGTTAACCTTCGACAGAAGCCCAAAGGGAAGCTAGGCTGACTGAAACAGGGCTGAGGGATTTCTATGCTTAAACACATAAGAATGTTACAATTGACACTAAACACAACCTGTTTCTCTACCAAAGACAGCCCTGGAGACACACACACCAGCAGCATGTGCTGGCTGTCAGCCCCTCTGAAGCTAGCTCCTCTGCATCTCCCTCGCTCTGACCCACGTGTCCCTGGATAGAGCCTGGCAACTAGGTTTCTCTATTAAAACAAAAGGCAGAATTAAAAATAAGATTAAAACATTTCTGCTCCACATGAGTGGCAATATCCCCGATGCAGTTTGAAGCATTGGCTTCAGCTGTCACCTATGACTTCTCTCCTGAAAGCCTTTGTAACTTGCATGCAGCCTGTTGTGATGCTACAGGTACATTCCCTGTGCATAAGTTTCCACAGAATTTGTTGTTCTCTCATTAAAGCAAACAGCAGTATCATTGTAGATATTTTCCATTTCCAGTTGAATCATGCCAAACAATTCTGTATTTCAGCCCTGCTTGGATTCTGTCTGAATGGCTTGACAATTATTTCTTTCCGAAAAATCAAAGAAATCCGAACACCCAGCAATCTGCTGGTTCTCAGCATTGCACTGGCCGACTGTGGGATCTGCATCAATGCATTCATTGCTGCCTTTTCCAGCTTCCTAAGGTATATCTTCTTTTTCCTAAAGGATGCTCAGAAGAACCACATGAAAATCAATAGCTTAAATTCTAAGAGGTCAAATTAATTAACTTACTCTCTTTCTAGCATACCACCAAACCAACCTTCTCAATCTCTCAATCTTAAACAGCAAAATCAAACTTTACATAGTTCCACCAGGCAAGTAAAAAAGCAGATTTTATCATGTATAATCACTGACAGACTACAAGACTGATTATAGAAGACATTTAACCACACAGCTTTACCAGTGGTTATAATAGAAGCTACCTGAATATGGAAATAGTAGTACATTTTATTTTCACTAAACCTCTAGACTGACACCAAATTTGTCTTCAAGTCTTTCTGGTTCTTTATGAACCTTTCCATTGAAGCACTTCAGAAGTTTGTGGAAAATTAAAATGCAGGGAGTTCACATTAGTTATGATTGATGTGATTTGACTGAATTGATGAACATTTGATTTTCCACATTTTCACATGTCAATCAGTTAATCAGAGGACAGAAACAATATCAAACATTTCTGTGAATAATTACAACAAACAAATCACAAGAAAACCATACTAAGAAAAAACTGCACCACCCTATAAAATAGCTGATGAGTAATTCCACCTAAGTAGCATATTTTTAAACCTTGGAAATAACTTTACTAGAGAACAGCCAGAATGTGACAATTGTATTCTCTCTTAATGGATAAAAAATATTTTTGCAAATTAACAAGTCACTAATGAGCTGCAAATGAGGTTTTCTTCAACACTCTTCTTTCAGACACTGATATCTCACTGAAGTCAATAAAGATGCCTTGTACTGAACTGGAGCTGAGAAGCTAAGGTCAATACATGAAAATAAGCTTCATTCTAACAACTGCAGAACCTTTTCTTTAAAATGGGAGCAGAAGTTTCCCAGCCTCCCGAGAAGTCAGCTATCTCCTGTTCAAAGGGACTTCCAGGGGTAGTCTCCTAATGAATTATACAGGTGTTCTGTAAATACACAAGAAATGAGATTGCTGAAGTTTTCCACCTCACAGATGGCTTTATGAGCATAAGAGTCAGGTTAGATGAACACAGAGGAAAAAAAACTATGGCTCCTTGCCATTGGTGACCAGGATATTGAAGGCACATGTCAGCAGACATCTGCTACGTGAGGCTGTCTCATGGTTCTTTTCATTCTGTGTCTGCAAAGACATTTGGAGGCCTCAGTCTTGCTCTCTGGAGTATTTTTATTTGTTGTGAGCTTTTGTACTGTGTTGCATGGTGAGCACTGACTTTCCAAAAGGTTATTACTCATTTGCTACTGTCACATGTTGACAAATTGGCTGCTCCCACGTGGTGTAAATTTTGAAGATATGGATTATTGGATGAAATGTAGATTTCTATTATATCAGACACCACAGCAAGACAAATGATGGCAAATACCGAAAGGCAACCCCAGTGACATCTTTCCCAATGTTTCTTAGACTTAGAAAGCATATGCGCAGAATATAATTTTACCCTCTCCATTAATGCAATTTCCAAACATGTCTTCACCTTTTTCTATAATTTTCTTAACATATTGCTTGTTTGTTGACAGATACTGGCCCTACGGCTCTCATGGTTGTCAAATTCATGGATTCCAGGGCTTCTTGACAGCACTAGCCAGCATCAGCTCCAGCGCTGCGGTCGCCTGGGACCGGTATCATCACTACTGTACAAGTAAGAGCTACAATTTACCTAGCAACTTTACCCAGATCTTGCTATAAGGCAGCTTACTTAGATTTCAGGGAATCAAAGCAAGCACATATTTATTACCTGTGTATCTTATATGTAAGTTTGTTTATCTTAAACACTGGAGATAGAGCAAATATAAACAATCTCTACAAAGGACCTCTTCCCATACAGGGGGCACTAACCAACCACTTTCAGGAGATATTTCCTCTTCCAGATCACATCCAAGTCCTGACCCTCTTGCCATGCTAGCACTTTCTCCATAAGTAATCTTCAGTGTCCCAAACAAAATCCAACTCCTCATATTGAAGAAAAATCTATGGACCTTGGGCTTCCATCCAGCACCCTGCTGTGTATCAAACAGATCTTCATGCCCACGCAGAGTTTACTAATTACAGATAAATTTCCTGTAGCTAGAGAGTTGCCTCTGCAGGTACAGCAGCTGGAACAGAGCCCACAGCAAAGCACTTCTGTAGAGGTATGATCAAGGCAGACAGAGCTCAGCAGCCCCGCTTTGCAACACAGAGGTACTTCGGGATATAAGAGCCCTTTCTGGGGTTTGTGCTACCTTCCAGGCCCCCTTATGAAGACTGGAACTCAGTACATTTGTTCGTAAGCAAGAAACAGCTTATCTGTAAGGTTCAACAAAAGTGGCAGAGCTATTTTTAAGTACTGATAAGAGGAATATGTTATTTTTCTTCTCTTAGTGAAGGCCATTTTTTTGTTTTTTCTTTCAATTTAGTTTTTAACTATCTCTGACACCTTAACTGGTTATAATGGAAATCTAATATTAGAAAGGGAGATAAACCCAGGAAAATAAAATTGCCTTTTTTTGTGGACTTATGAAAGCATATTTTTTATTTAGGTGAGAAATAGTGATTGACAGGATTGCTAAAAATATGGATTTATAAAGATCGATATGCTCTGTCTTTTATGACAGAACTACCTCCAAAACTTAGGCGGTACTGGATTTGTGCATTCATGTAAAGTGAGGAGAAATTTCTGCTGAATTAGGGTGCTGAGTTGGATTTGGTGTCACAGAGACTGCTAGGATTTGTGCTGGGATGCCAGCTGTGCTCCAGCCACTGCTGCAGATGGGCAGGACAGAGGAATAACTGTATTCTGTTAGTTAGCACAGAAGTTGGTAAGCACAGCAACAAGCATTATCACCTTCTGGAAAACAAACTAGCAGCCCTGTGAGCACTGGACCTGACAAAACATGCTTTCTTGTGAAAATGGTGAACAAGGATGATGTTTGGTTTCATCTGGCAAGGTAGACTTGTGCTGACTGCTCTGTGGGTGCTTTCATGGGGCCTCACCTCTCCCCAGATGCCAACTTTCACAGTAAATGCAGCAACTTAGTACCCATCAGTCCCCACTTCCTGTGTCAGTTTACTTCCAAGTAGCCAATGTTTTCAAAGATATTAGGAAAGGACTGAGTGACAAACACAGGATGTACAATCTCATGGCCCTCATTAGGAAAGGGGAAAGAGACATGATATGAAATAAAAATTTATTGTGCAAGGACATCGTAGTTCTCTGAAATGCTAGGAATGCCCTAATCCATGCTATTTGGCTATTTTGGCAGTTGTGTTGGAGCTCTGCCAGCTGGGAGAAATGGAGGGTTCCTCCCATGCAGATCTGCAGCTTTCATGTTTCCTGCTAAACCCGGGCCCCTTCCAGAGGCGTGAGGAGTCCAGAGCACCCCACGTGACCACAATATTCCCATAAAAATTGTACCCCTTTGGCAATGTTTATAGGCAAATTATTTTTATTGTGCTAAAGCACAGGTTCCTCAGACCACTTCACAAAATATTTTCCAACTGAAAGTGTAAAAGTTGGCTGGGAAAGAAACTGCTGAGGTACAGCACTTCAATCCCTTCTGCCACTAGCATCCACATAGCCTGTCAGGCATGGTCTCCATATGATTAAAGCAGGAAGTGGTAAAAAACACCCAGAGAACACAGTGAACGTGTTCAATCTGACAATCCCGTTGAAGGTGGAAAGGTTGCCAACTTTTTGTTCTGCAACTCTTGTCAACAGCTCAGCTCAGGCAATGAAATAGTTTGGTTTTTTTTTTTCTCATGTCCAAAGGCCCCAGATAATGCTGGCTGTAAGATAAATCCATACCAACACCCTTTGAACACTGAAATGTGTTTTGAGCTAGAAGAGTAGCACTTGTATTTTACAGGAAAGACAGTCTGAAAATAAGCATGTCTTTGGAAAGACATTTTTCTCTTTACAATTTAATGCTTTTGTGCCATGCACTCCTCCAGTCAAGAGCATAGTACATTAAGAACATGGGCAGAGAGACCCTAAGGGCACAAGCTTCTTTCCTTTGCTCAAATTGTTACTACTGATGGCCAAACACTGCTTCCATTACTGAACATTTTCAACAAAACAAATACAAAACACCAGAAAGTTTTTAAAGCTTATGCTCTGTGGCTATTCCAGTAAAATAAGCCACTTCTAGTTTCATCCTTCACATGCTGATTGTGAGCAAGATTAAGTCATATTTCACTGATCTGATATACCAAGCCCACAGGCTATACTGTGTTCTCAATCCATACATTAAACTCCTATTGATGCTGGTGCAAGTTGCATGCCTGTACAAAAGGTACAAAACACTTTTGCCAAAAAAAAAAGCAAAGCTATCAACCTTTTATCTTCATTCCCCAGGATCTGGTACTCCTTCCAGACTCAGTTACATCATTCCCAATGTTGTTGTTATGTCCTAAGAGTTTCTGAGAAAACCTTTGTTGTGGCACACATCCGCTTGACAGCTGATTATTCATATTTCATATATCCATATTTCTGAGGAAGAAAGAGCTGACAAGAATGTGAGAGATTATGATGAGGAGGAGAAAAAATGGAGAAAAAAACAGCCATTATGGATACTAATTACACAAACAAGTTCACCAACATCCTGAAAATTAACCAAGTTTTTAAATTTGGAAGTCAATACAACCCTCAGTGACAAAGTGCTAGCCTTCAAAGTGTACTCATAACCAGGCACGTCACTCATCAGAAAACAGGCTGATATTGATTGGCATACGGAATAAAATAGTATGACCACCACACATGACAGAGAAGCTAGAGTTTCAAGACATTTTACTCTTCCTCCTCTTGCTTTCTTCCTCCCAGGCAACCATGCTGGGCAACTCTCTCTTCATCCCCTAATGTGGCTTTGGGGCCTATGAGATGCTACTTTCACAGTGAGGAGAGAACAGCAGAAATCTGTAGTCTAAAAGTATGCAATAAGAGGGGAAAAGGCAGGGGAGTCTGAAGGGCTTGAATGTCAATCACTCACAAGATGGGAAAACAGATAATTGTATTCCAAAAGTTCATCATTAGGGGGAAAGGGGAAAACAGAAGCAGTTTTATGTTAGTGCATGACAGTGAAGGAGGAAAGGGCAAACTGAGGAAACCATCTATCAATAGCCAAGCATTCAGGACAGAAGGTGACATTTTATGTCAAGGTAGACATTGTTAGTTCTCCCTACTTGGCCATGCAAATGAGGAAAACGTCCGGAATTATGTTCTTAACATAGCAAGGGAGGAAGGAAGCAGCAGCCTGGGAGGTCTCACTGGAGCTGGGATCAGGCAGGCAGAGGGCAGCTGGTGGACAGCCCAAGGGGTCAGCACTCTCAAAGCAGGGAGTCTCCTACCACAGAGACATCTTTGCTGAAGGCATTTTGATCTAATGCATGGTTCATTTTGGTGAGAGGGTAGCATGCTGCTGTCAGCAGGTAACAGAGAAGGGAATGATTTTTTCCTTCCATAACCAAGGCACACAGTTACAGTTTTAAAAGGAAAGAAAAAAACCTACAAGATTTTACCCTTGCATTTAAGAATTAGGGGGAAATGGAAAATCTGAAGTGATTTATGTCAATACTTTTCTCAATATTATGAGAGAAAAGATGAACAAAATCAGCAGGGATTTTGCAGCAGCATTCAATTTCAAGAAGCTGAATTGCAGTGAGTTTTATCTGATCCTTAACATTCAAGGAAATCTAGGTTGTTATATCAGTATTCACAGATTAGCAAACTATTATTTGCTCCAATTGCAGCTGTCAGGTCTGTCAAATTAGGAGCAAGTCCTTACCTCCTCTGTCACACTTACTGCAGCCGCCCTGCCACACTTCCTTCATCTAGTCTTGCACCTGCATAAGTTTTCCCTGACAAAATGCCAATGTTTATAGAGATCTTGCATTTTCACTGAAGCAGGAGGTAATTGCCAACACAGCTTTATGATGACGGAGAACCACAGCAAAAAAATTAATGGAGTAAAAAAATTCCTTTATTAGTTTACTTTAAAGAGCTTTTTCTAATGATATGCATAAAAGAAGCTATTATGCAGTGCAGCTTTCTTTTTTCTGACAAAAAATTAATACTTGTGAGCACTACTGACTGGGGCCTTTCGTACTGCAGATGAAGCATGTACCAACACTTATTTTACTTATGACTGATACATATTTTCCCTTATAAGACTTTCAGATATTTCTGTCTTTGACAAACTTCGCCAATTTTAAGTGATGCATGCCATGAAGTCTGGTACAAGCTATATTGTTCTGGAATATATCAGCTATTATACCTTAACCATTTGCTAGAATGACGAAAAGGCACTTTTCTTCCCTCCGTTCTAGAAAATCCTGTTGACCTTTTGTTTGAGAAATTCCTTTTGAACACCAGCCTAAAATCTAATTGAAAGGTAGCCACTATGTCAGAGATGTATTTTTTGCTCTTTCTGTGAAAATTAAGTAGATGATTGACCGATTCATAAATCCTCAAAAAATCTAAATTCATAATGTTCCCACAGACTAAAGATGGATAAATAGTTTGATTATGTCACTAAAAACTGTCCAGCATAATCAAAAGGATTAAGGTTCCATGCTCTATCTAGGACTTCCTAAAATTTAAAGCTTTGACATCATAATTTTAGTAATCTTTAAATTATGGGTTTTTTTTGTTTATAGGAGTGACCTCTTTCTGTTCCAAAACAATTACAGATGCCATTTAAAATGCCCTGTATTAATATTTCACCGTACAGAAAAAGGGAAGCTTCCCTCTTGCTTTTCAAGGAGAGAAAGCCAGAGCACAAGAGTGATTAGATTTAACAGAACCAAATTGCCAGCACTGGGCCCTAATTAGGAATTAAATCCTTAAGCATATGCTGAGCTCCATATATACAAATTTAACTGAATTAGGACCTACATAGCTATTATATTAAATTTTATCAGGCAAAAAAAAAGGCATTTAAGGTTAAGCAATGGACTGCTCCACACGAAAGCAACTGAACTGCTCTCAACTTGCTCTCTTGCTGTCAGCCCTCTCAGAGGATGACATTTTTGCCACATGAATGGAGCATAATCTTTTCACTGTTCTTGTACCGAAAGTACGTTTTCTGGGTAACACTAAAATAATACCAAGTTTGTTTAATTTTACATTCATACACTTTTAGCTACTTCTGATATGTCATTCAATGTTTTCTCGAGGGTCAACAGGCAGCTGATTTCACCAGGACTATTTCACTATTGATCTCATTTTGCAAAAGGCCAAATCCAGAAAGCAAAATTTAATTTTGTAAGTTCTCATTCTCTTCTAATGTCCAAAATGGGACTCTTTAAATGTGAGAAGAGAGAACATAGGAACTCAGCCCCTGAGATGAGCTTTCCAAACGCTGGCTGTCGAAACATCCTCGGTGCCAGACTCCACTACTGCATGGTTCTTTTCTAAATATAATAAGAAAATGGGGTTTCCCAACACCCATGGAAAAGTAACTAAAATAAACCTTTTCTTACAGTTTTTCATAGAAGAGGCACAAAGATTAAAACAAACAATGAGGAAAATAAAGGGGGAAAAAAAAATCTAAGGGAAATTGAGAAGTGTGTCTCACTGTGCTCCCCATGGCCCTGTCAGGCACGCAGGCCTCACCAGCCACAGCAGAGCAGGAACTGAGGCAGGGCACTGCCAGCCAGAAACATGAGTTTTCCCCTAGAGTGTGCTATAGGCTGCACTTTTCCTGTTGAAAAAAAAAAAAAAAAAATAGAAATCTTCATTAAAGCCACTCTTGATAGAAAACATTGGAAAACCATTGCAACAGGAGGCCTCACAACTTTCTTATTGCCTGCACGCACCCCAGCTGGTACCTTATGGGGCTGGAGAAAAGACCTGACATCAAGAGACTGGACACTGTGAAAGACCTCGGAGGTGGTGGGAGCCAGTAGAGCAAGAGCCTCCCCTGCTTTCTGCGCAAGGTGACAGCAGGGAAGGTGAGATTTCCACCACCCCCTCCACGCACACATGCAGACAGCTGGATCAGCCGCTCTCTGTCAGTGCGGGCACCCATGGGCTGCCTTCAGCATACCACCAACACTGCCTGAGCAGCTGAGGGCAAATTTTGTCAATACAAGGAACTTTTCCTTACACTCAAAGGTCCATAAGCTGCCAGCACGGGCTAGGATCCAGTGACACTAGGGTGCCTCAATCATGGCCCATCACATTTTGAGACCTTCAGGATATTGCAGTAGTCCATGAAGTGAAATGATGGGGTGGAAAAAGAGCAACGTTTCTGTCACAAGATACCACAAAAAATAATTAGGAGTAACTATTCTATAGGGCTTGCCAAGTAACAAAAAATCCTAAGACTTTGTTTGTTTTTTCAGAATATCAGGAGGGTTTACCACTGACAAAACTGCATTCCCAAAGCAATAAAGCTACTTTTGGCATGAGCTTGGTTTGTGTGGTGGGTTAACCTTGGCTGGATGCCAGGTGCCCACCAGGCCCCTCTATCACTCCCCCTTCAGCAAAATAAAGGGGGAGAATAAGACGAAAAACTCGTGGGTCAAGACAAAAGCAGTTTAATTAAAGCAAAGGCCAAGGCCACGCACAGAAACAAAAGGTAAACAAAGATGTTATTCTCTACTTCCTCTCAGTAAGCCATGTCCGGCCACTTCCCAGGAAAGCAGAGCTTCAGTGTGTGCAGCAGCTGCTCCTGGAGACAATCGCCTCTTCCTGCCTGCCCTTGGCTTTTATGGCTGGTCACAGGGTGTGGACCAGCCAATCCGGGTCAGCTGTCCCGGCTCCGCCCCTCCCAAGCTGTGTTCTAAACCCCCTGCTGGCTGCCAGGGCAGCACTCAGTGCTGGGAGGCTGCTGGGGGGATACCAACTCCAGCTCAGCCAGACCCAGTACAGTTTGAAAGAAACACAATTCAGATCCAGGTTTCAGTGCAGCTGCTATTGATAGTGCGTTTAAAAGGTTGCTAGAATGTGTAAAACACAAAACAAACCTGACAGCTTGCATAATGAAATTCAGTGAGGACAAAGCTTAAGTCACAGTTGTGTAAAGCCAAGCTACAAGAACCACTATGTAGAACACAAATGGAAATTGAAACCTTGGATGAGTAACAACTCTAACATGCTTGCTTGAGGAGGTACCTAAATAGGATGCAGTTCTGAAAGATAAAACTTGGGCTACATTGCTTCTTTGGAATGGGAGGTTAAGAATAATTACAAGTTGATAAAAAGTTTGACTCACATTTCTAGTCCCCTAAATCAGAAACTATTCCTTTATTTTCATATACATTATTCTAGAGTCATATTATGTCAGTATTACAAAGCAATATTTGAGTCCTTGTAGCCCAAGTATATCTTTTATGTAGTAATCATATAAAAGACAGATATTAGTCATTATTAATCAGTCTTCATCAGTAATTACTGAAAAATAATGTTTAAAATTACTAAAACCATCAGTATATTTCTTGGTTACTACCATATCAAAACACTGAGTATCTAATAAAAATTTTTTTCTCCTTTTTCCTTGGTATTTAAATTGCAATGTGTACACCTGTCTTTCCCCATAACTAATTTTTGAACTCTTGCACCAATTTTTCCAAGTTGATTTTTAATGCAATTCAAACTATTTTTTTTCCCCCAAAGAATCTGTGAAAGATAAGAAAAAGGACAGAGGTAGAATCAGCATTCCTATAAAAGGGCAATTTCACTAACACACCTATTTTGTTATCCTTCTTTAAAATAAACAAGGACAGTACAACACCAAATAGCTTCTGCAGAGTTTGCAGTCCTTCCCAGGGCTGCTGCCTTACGGGGATCTCCAGCCTGCATGGCCCCCACATGCTCTCCACCCACAGAGTCAGCCACATCTGCTCCCATGGCAGGGCCTCACCTCACGCACCTCATGCTCTCACCTCCAATCCTTCACCTTTCTGAGAAAGGTCAGAATCGGCCTGAATCATCCTGGCCTGCTGTCATGACACTGCTGTCAAGGGCAGAGGAAAAGATTGCTTACCAACGTCAGTGAAAATTACACCATTGCTTCTCCCTAATGGGAGATTTGATTAGAAAGAACTAGTGGGCAAAGTCACTGTGCTCCTTGCTGGTGCAGCTGGCGTCACGGGCTATTCAGCGTGGGCATGATTACAGATGTTAGCCTTGATAACAAAATTATCCAGGTCTTTTTACACGCAAGCAGTAAGGTTAACACAATGTTCTGCACTAGCAGGGAAGTCTGCTTGCCTTCCCCATGAAGAAATATTTCCTGTGTCTTCCGAAGCTTACAATCTTTCATTTCATTCATTGATCTATTCCAAGACAGAGCCAGGGGCCAGGGCACTTGGCTTTAGCCCTACAGAGCCAGACAGCTTTGCCCGGTGGTTTGTTCCGACATGGAGACCTTATTTTCTCTTCCCGCAGGGAGCAAGCTGCAGTGGAGCACAGCTATCTCCATGATGGTATTTGCGTGGCTGTTTGCTGCCTTTTGGTCTGTGATGCCCTTGCTGGGGTGGGGGGAATACGACTATGAACCCCTCAGAACCTGCTGCACCCTGGACTACAGCAAAGGGGACAGGTGAGGGCCGGGGCCAGCTCCCAGGGGAGGGGAGGTGGAGGCTGCTGTCCCCTCGGGTGGCCTCAACAACACACCAAAACCCCCAGCTGTCCCCCATCATTGTTGCTGGGGCAGATCTCCCTCCCCAGCAGCTAAAGCAAGGCAGGCATGACCCAAGGCTTCCTGGACACACGTGACAGCATGCAGGAACAGCTAAAGTCAGCTTCCTCCATGGGAGGGGCCGATGCTCAGGTTTCTGCTACTCCCTTGCTCCTTGGTCATCTATAAGCTGTATCTTTTCTGGGTTTAAGACTTGAACCTCTTTGAGAAGAGTTTTGTTTTTATGCAGTCCAGCACTGATGTCTGAGATGGATGCTTGGATTTAGAAACCAAAGACCTGTTGTGATTTTTCTGCAATGCTATCCATCCTGCACACAACAGCATGGCACAACTCAACAGCCTTCAGCAAATGCTGCACCTAAAGCATGTTGACAAAACTGGTTTTGGCAATTTTAACAATATAGACTAATTAATACTTAACAGCAAGTTTACAAAGATGCTCTGGAGAGGAATTAACAACATCTTTTTTTTCCCCTCCTCACCCTTTCCAGAAACTATATTACGTTCCTTTTTGCTCTGTCCCTTTTCAATTTTGTGATCCCGGGCTTCATCATGCTGACAGCCTATCAGTCCATACACCAGAAGTTCAAGAAAAGCGGGCACTATAAGGTAAGAAAGCTTCCTCAGCCCCTGCAACTGCCTTGCCAAAATAGGGCTGCACACAATAGAGACAAAGTCCTCAAAAATCCAGTTTCTTTCATAGAGGCTTTGGCTCAGCTCCTTCTGTGCTAACTCACCACTTTTAGTTGAGTAGGAGAGTAGAACAACATAGGATGGGGCGACCCAGAAAGTTCTTGTAAAGCCTATCCTTAGAGATTTCAAAATTTGACCAGCCAGACACATCTGCCCCAACCTAGGGCTGTAAAAATTTCCCCATCAAAGCAGGAGTTGGACTAGTGACCCCAAGGATTCCCCTTCACCAACACTGGTACATCTCCAGTCACAAATCAAACACTCAGCATGCAGAATATTTGCTAATAGCACACCAATATTTATCCAGAGAACCTTTGCTCAGAAAGGACCATTATCTCCTGCTTTGCTAGAGGCTCTTAGCTTATCACTGAGGAAGTCAGACAGAACTGCAGCACTGCAAGGAAACACACAGGCACCCCCCAGGGGAGAAGGGCCTTTCTAAACACACCATGACCATGTTTACACTTGGCAGAGGAATGTCAAAATCTTTATGAGCTGGAAACAAAGGAATTGCTCTGGCATGGCAGGTTCATGGGAATGTAATGTGGTGATTATACGAGTCGTTTCCTTAGGTGCAGGCTATACAGTCTGGGACGCTATGTGTGGCTGGTGGGCACAGCCCAACTCCTGCACTCAGTTCTCGAGGGGGATGTCTCAAGGAGACAGTCAGGCAGAGTGGTTTGTAGCTGTCTGGAACATATACATATGCCTCCTACAGATTTCTTGAACAAATATCAGTGTTCATTATTATAAGACTATTTTTTTTTCAGTGGGTTTATGCGATAGTGTGTGATTTCTTTCTTACAACATTCTGTAGCTGTGCAGACTAGTTATGATGCAGAAGAATTTAAGTATCAAATTATCACTTTCCTATGCATTAATATTGAGATAACTTGAGAACAGCTGGCCATGAACACCATGGACAAGGCCCTAGCATGAAGGACAAAGGAATCCTAGTACCACAACACAGATGCCACTGCATCCATCTGTTTCACTGCCATAGTAGTGGCTTCATGCAGTTTTTCTGCAAGACCCTCTTAAGAAGTCAACAAAATAGCATTCCTTTTTATCTACTTTCACATTTACACATTGCCCTCCCCGCTCAGCAGCAATTACTGGCCATTACTTCTATGTCCAGCACACACACTGATTTAACTGATCTACCATAAGGTGCTTTGTCACCTCAGCCCAGGAGCAACTGCCACCCACCCACCCAGCCTTTGGGAACAAGGCTTTGGGGCTCACTGCACAGGCAGCCCTTGACACGGAGGGAGCTGTGCTTGCACATCTCCAACATTGACAGCAAAGCAGCAATGAGACAGCACAACCTGCTGGCCTGATCCTCTCCTGCTACTGA
This sequence comes from Pterocles gutturalis, assembly GCF_000699245.1. Taxonomy (NCBI): domain Eukaryota; kingdom Metazoa; phylum Chordata; class Aves; order Pterocliformes; family Pteroclidae; genus Pterocles; species Pterocles gutturalis. Next base: position 47,049 of record NW_010124381.1, read on the forward strand.
ACACAAGCTGGGATCTGTCCCATCCACTTGCTGCAGTGTGTGGTTGTGAAACACAAAGGAATCTATTGCTTTTGTTTTTCAGTTTAATACTGGTTTACCATTGAAGACGCTGGTCATTTGCTGGGGTCCCTATTGCCTTTTATGCTTCTATGCAGCAGTTGAAAATGTGACGTTCATTTCACCAAAATACCGCATGGTACGTCTATGCCACTCAAGGGAATTCAAACAATTACATTCTCCTTACTCTCCTCTCTCCATTCCCATGGAACAATGCCAATTTACTCACAATTGGTTTTACTTGTTATAACATATACAGTATGTATAACAAGTAGATTGTTTCCTCAAAGCATTCTGTTCATCTACCACTTTTATGGTAAAACAACTAAGCACAGTTATATATTTGTATTACTGCTTTGACGAAGCAACAATTTAGGAAGTCAGTTGTTTTTTTCTTCAGCAGTCAGTTAGGGGTCTGCAGCCTGTACTGCTTCATGGTTTGTAGGAGCTTTTTGTGCCCTTCTCAGGGTCAAATAGCAGCCCAGAATTTTCAGGTTTAAAGAGACTGTTTCTCTCATTCGTTTTTCTAATATTTCTCTCTCCTCAGGGAAGCTGCAATTGATCGCTCTTAAGGTTATGCTGCCTCTTTTTTCCCCTTTTTTCTGTGAGTCTTGGTTCAGAGACTGCCTCTGGGACTCAGGAATATCACATCAAACCTTTAAACATTCACTCGGTCTCCCCAAAATCAGCCCAGTTTCAGGTCACAGAATGCATTACTGTACTTAGGTATTCAGTATCCCACATAAAATGTGTTAGCAATATTAGCCCACTAATTCATCAGAAGGTGTCCATGGCACACCCTTCACTCCTCCTAATTGTTTGTATTCACTCTCAACTGAAATAACTCAGTTGCAGGCAATGCTGATCTAGATTCTTTCTCCTAGAGACTATAATTTCCCAAGCAAGGGCCTCCAACTGGCCAAATTGCTTTTACCTCTCATCTCCCTGGGGGTAGCAAGCTACTGCCATCAGAGATAGGCATGTGTTTGGTAAAGGGAAACTGAGCCTTGGCTGAAATCAGCCCATTGGCTCCTCAGTGCATTTTCCTATTAATAAATATTGTGTGTCACAACAGATTCCCGCTGTTATTGCCAAGACTGTGCCAACGGTGGACGCCTTTGTATATGCCCTGGGGAACGAGAACTACAGAGGAGGAATATGGCAGTTCCTCACAGGACAGAAGATTGAGAAAGCAGAAGTTGATAACAAAACTAAATAACCCATTACAGCATTAAGCCAAAATAATGCAGGTACATAACTGAAAGCAAAACAGTAGAGGAAAATGTGTGCATTCTCTGACATATATGCACAAAGGTGGTTCCACATTGGAAAGGCTAGCATTGGCTACAAGCAATGAAGTACTGAAAGAAAGCCCTCCAGATAACTGTCCAAACCATCACAAGCTGCTTGTCAAACAAGCTGCCTTAAACCTGTGTTGATTGTCATCAGTCTCATTTTGTATGTCACTTCAAATAAACTATGTGCTGGAAAGCATTTTTTTTTTCCTGATACACTAACATAAAAGCTCAGCAAATTAACTGAAGTAGGGTATTCATTTATCCTGTGAGGCCTCAAAACAATCTGTGCAGTTTGTCCATATGGTAACGTCTGGATTACTAAAAGATTAAAGGAGTATCCAGTATTACACCACATGTTTGTATAAATAGCCTGTTCATCTGAACAACACATTTTGGGTGCATTGAAAATGGGAGTTCCCGAATTTCCATGATGAATCTGCTATCCTAATTCCATAAAAACATTTCAGTCGGCATTTTATCCCAATGAGGAATATTAACTTGGCTCCTATTCAAATCAGTGTGTGACATTCAGCTTTCTCACACACTAAACTGCGTCAGATTTTGCAGCTGCTGCTTACCAGCAAAATCAACGAGCTCATAGTCCCTCATAAAACCATTCATCTTTTAGCGAACACTGAGCAAAAACTAGAGGGAGGTATGGGTCAGTTCTGTTATAAAAATGTGATAAGAATAAAAATTAACTTCACATCTGCCATTCAAAGGTCCTGCACATGGGTCTGGGCAACTCCAAGCACAAGTACAGGCTGGGAGGAGAATGGATTGAAGACAGCCCTGAGGATAAAGACTTGGGGGTGTTGATTGATGAGAAGCTTAATATGAGCTGGAAACGTGTGCTTGCAGCCCAGAAAGCCAATCGTGTCCTGGGGTGCATCAAAAGAACTGTTACCAGCAGGTTGAGGGAGGTGATTCTCCCCCTCTGCTCCGCTCTCCTGAGACCCCACCTGGAGCACAGGAAGGACACGGTCCTGTTGGAGGGAGTCCAGAGAAGGGCCACAAAGATGATCGGAGGGATGGAGCACCTTCCATATGAGGACAGGCTGAGAGAGTTGGGGTTGTTCAGCCTGGAAAAGAGAAGGCTCTGGGGGGACCTTATAGCAGCCTTCCAGTACTTCAAGGGGCTTACAGGAGAGATGAGGAGGGACTCTTTATCAGGGGGTGGAGTGACAGGACAAGAAGTAACAGTTATAAGCTGAAAGAGGGTAGATTTAGATTACATGTTAGGAGGAAGTTTTTCCACTGTGAGGGTGGTGAGACACTGGAACAGGTTGCCCAGGGAAGTTGTGGATGCCCCATCCCTGGAGGTGTGCAAGGCCAGGCTGGATGAGGCTTTGATCAACCTGGTCTAGTGGGAAATGTCCCTGCCCATGGCACAAGGGTTGATACTAGATGAGCTCTAAGGTCCCTCCCAACGCAAATCATTCTATGATTAAATATATGAAGGAGAGCAATTACTGAATGGGTTGTGACTAAAGAGTATGAGTCACTTATTTTACAGTCATCAGAATTTATATATAAACTATTAAATGTCCACTTTAAACATTTCCATTTGCTCATGTTGCCTACAGGATGATGTTGCCTGTTACTACAAGATACATCTCAGAATGACCCATTTGCAAAAAAATATGTACATGACACACAGAATACAAAAGACTGTGTATACAGAAAGCTAAACCTAATTGATTCTTATAGGGATCATATGGTTAATTTCCAAGCATTGGCAGTGAAAGAGCTTTTGAAACTAAATGAAAAAAAAAGCTGACCTGTCCCTGTGATGCTTTCCAACATATGAGAAGGGAAAACGGTTGTGTATGGGTTGAAAAAGGGTAAGGAAAAACAGTTGTGTATGGGTTACAGAGGGGTAGATTGTGCAATCCTGGAAGCTAAACATTCAGTGGGTAGAAGGGATGTTCCCCTCATGGATAGAGATAGGAAATAAATGTCATTCTGTTGCAAGTTGACCAGCAGGATCGCATTCGGATGATGTACTTTGGGACTTGTGAGGCTCAGTCTAGTCACAAACTACCTGACAGAGCAGTGAATAACACCATGATAAAATTATTCAGAATAATCACACTTAAAGCTGACAGCTAAGACTTACATCTTAGGTACATATAATATCAAGTAAGCAGATGACAAAATGTTTGCACTGATAAGTGCAAAATAATGTGTATAGGCACAAAATTACCTTTAAGGATGTATCTACAGTGACAGGCTCTGAATCTGCAATTATCTCATTCTCAGGAAAGAGACATGGGCAGGTCTTGAAACCATCAGTTCACTTGTCAGCAGGGTCATACTGACAAATCCCAGCAGAATGCTAAAAAACACTAAAAAAAGAATAGGAAACAAAAGAGAACACATGGTCACATCACTTGAAAGCCACTGAACTCCAACTTATTGAATAGGGTGCATAGTTTGGGTCATTACAACTCACAGAGGACACAGGTAAGATAGAAAAGGGCCACAGGGATGATCAAACATAAGGAGAAGCTTGAACACAGCAGGGATAAAATGAAGGAGAATGCTGGCTCAGAAGAGGTAGCTGTTGAGGACACCAGAGAGAGAGCCTTATTGAACCAGGGATTTGGGGGATGTGAAGACAAAAACAATCGTTTGCTGCTTCCAACAGCAAAAACAATGGGACATGCAGTAAAAATTGAGCTGTGTATTTTCTGAAACTCGCAGTTCAAGGAGATTTCTTCATCTTTGCCTGCAGAAACATATCATGGCTTACATAACAATACTGTAATAATATAATAAATAATGGCTTAAGACATTTGGTTAGGATCTGAGTCCCCTTTGGCTTAAAGGGAATATAACTCAGTTAGGAACACAGGCTTTGGCTCTTAGTCCTATTTCCAGATTGTTTTTTGACTTGCTCCTACTGTAAACCTTTTATCATGGCAGTAGAAAGCAGCTGAGCAGTTTTTGCATTCTGTTGGACACCTACAAATTTTAACGTGCCTCTGTTTATGTTTGTGTATTCTTTTTCATATTTGATTACTGAAAGCTAGTGATGTGTAAAACTCAGTATAATTACTTAGTGAGCATAACGTTGCTTAGTGGTATTGAAGCCTCGAGAGGAACAGGGCCTCTGTCCTGAGCAGCAAGCAAAGCTGTCCTCTAGGGCCACACTGAAGAAATGCAAGGTAACAAAGCCACTGAAATCTTTCAGACCTAGGGATGATGCAAAACTTACAGACGTGCTTTGAAGAACATGGGACCCGTTCATATAGCCCAGTGTAGTGCTATAAACTGAGACCACAGCAGAGGCAGTATGTGCATTACAGTGACATGAGAAGAGGCTGTCCCACCCAAGAGGGGCCTCCCACAGCTCTCCAGAGTGAGACCTCACTTCAGATGGTTCCCTGTGCCACAGTGTGTTGCACTGAGTAGCTCTGAGGTCTGGTTGCTCCTGCCTCCTTAGAAATCCCACCTGGTTTCACTCTGCATCTAAGGATGCACATAAAACCTGAATAATTTATCCTGTCATTCATCTCCACCCTAAATACCTTAAATGAATGCTTCTCAACCAGTCAGGCCCGTAGCTGTCCCAGCCTACAGGCTCCTTCATACAAGAAGTTACAAAGGCTTTTGACTGAGAAAGAGGGGCAAATGGAGCATTTGAACAAACTGAGTGGACATAAACACCCCGTCAGTTCTGGTTCACAATGCCTTGGCTGCTGACTTCTTACCAAAAAGTTTGCTCTTGGCTCATTTATTGGATCATAGATAATCTCACTCTCTCTGAAAAAAATACGAAACAAACAAAAGAGACAGAAATAAACATACAAATTTCCAGGAACTGGTCACCAAGGCAAAAATTCTCTTCTAGCTATAACTAGTTCTCACCACTAATTTATCCACATTAAGAAAGACTGGCTGACAACCACTAACAAGTCCACCAGCAAGTGCGCTGTGTTTCAGAAAAATGTCTGAAAGCAAACTGCAGTGCATCAAGAAGCCAAACACACATTTCCAGTTAATTACGCAGTTTATCCTTAGACAGCCTTCACCACAACAGTGCTGGCCCAGTGCCCTCTGGCACTGCTGGTTGTCCAGATCTTGCCAATGAATATCTGCCACCATCCTGATAAAGCCTGTCACAACAATGTCCTGGATCTCAAGTTGGTTATGCTGAAGCATGCAAAATCCCATCATGTTTTCACACTCTGGAGAATCCCAGATGGTTAGAAACAGGATTTATATTACCCTAACCAAAGTACACTGAGGGGGTTATACAAGGGCTGCAAAACACTCACATACAGTTAGTATCCTACCCACTATCCAAAAAAAAAAAAAAAAAACCAACCCACACCAACAAAAAAACCCCCCAAAAAACCCCAAACCTGAAAAGAACAAGAAAGTAGAAACACGTAACACTGATGCATTCAGCAACTCAGCTTAAGCTGGAACAGCCAATCTGAACATCGGTGATTAATACCTGTCCTCTCACTAAAGATTAGAGTGGATACAACCTACTCACTTTTAAATACAAGTAGATGGCACTTCAGGCTACTTCAGGTTAGCTATTGCAGCCCCTTGTTGGGGAAGGTTTGGCCAATTGTACATGATCAAAATAGAAGAAGAAAGCATGCCTCTCCTTAGAGTTACATTACTTGATTCATTATCCAATCACTCTTAACACACAGTGTTTAGCAGTATTATATCCAATACTACCAAACCACACTACTGTCCCTCTTACAGGTGGTCTAATTCTGCTCATTTTGTTCATTTGTGTCAGAGCTAGTATTTTGACGTGCTAATGAAAAACAGACTTCTGAAGAAGAAATAGAAGGCAATATTTTCTCCTTGTCCCTAGACACAAACAGCATAATTTCTTCAGGTTTTCTTTCAGCAGACAGAAATGCCTCACACCTTAAACAGCATCTCTTGCAGTCCTATTTTCAAGACCATTAAATGCCCACAACTCCAAATGAAGTTACTGTGTCCTCAATAATGCTGCAAATCAAGGTCTTGCTGGCTCAGCTTTCCTGCACTGCCCACATTTACAAGCACCCTACAGTTCAATATAAGGGAGGTGAGTTTTTTGGCAGTGCACGTTCTTCATGTGCTCCATACACTTGCCAATGTATTTTTCCTAGGACCTCCTGTACATCTGATTGGGGTATTAAAAACTGATTTAGGAATAGGGTCTATCATCATACCGGTCTATCATCATACTACTTTGAACTGCATTACTGTAAAATAGTGAAGTGGGATGGTTTTGTCACCACAAGGAGAAAAGGATTGCTGAATTCCTAAATATAGACCCAAATGCTAATGACAGGTTTGGTTCAACAAGTTGGGACACGTAGACCAAAAGTGTAATGTAAGGTCCTTATAATATGATGATGGCAAGTGTTAGTCACAAGTACTTATCCTTCCTGTCATGTCTCACTTAAATTTCTACTCATGTTTCACCTGTGAGGACGGCTAAGTGGAGGCTCACACCTCAGCCTATGATATTGAGAGTTTGCATTTTGGAATTAAAATGCAAAAATATTTGTTACCATGTGCCTTGTATACATACTCATATTTAGAGATTATTCATCAGATGATTACAATCAATCATCTGTATGAGCTACCCTAGACAGGCTAACACACTAAATACTCAGAAGGTGCTTTGTAATGAGAACAGGCATTCCACTTTCTGCAGAGAAAAAGGGAGTATGGACCTGTTGCATTAAGATTATGTAAAATAATATTTGTTAAATGGTGAACACACATACCCACACATCTATTTTAGGTGTTGTTTGGAAAATTGCTAATGCAAGGTAACCTCTTGTATGTCATTAAAAGACAAAAGGATCCAATAATAACAGCAACAGAAAGCACAAAAATTCTAAGATCCCACTAAGATGCAAGTTTGAATGATGATAAATACAATTAAAATTGTACATGAAAGACTTAAGAATTATTTTAACACCTTAAGACCATTAGATTTCCACGAGCAGGATTTTTCTCCTTCATTATCCACGTATGGAATTTTTCAAAGCAGGTTTTGTGCAGAACGCAACATCAGATCATAGAACTGTCAGAAGATGAGAGCCTGGGGGTGAGTAAAGGAACTGTGCTGGGTTACAGATTTTCCTCATTTCAAAAGAAACAGGAGACAAGCTCAGCACTCAGTCTCCTGCACACTGGTTAGAGACAACCCCCATGAACAATGCCTAAGAGAAGAGGAAAAGGGAACTGAAGCAAGCTTCTTTGAGACTCTGGTCCACAGAAATAGTCAATACAACTAAGAATTTGCACCTAAAAGTTGATTACGGCCAAAAGAGATGCTTTTATGCAATAGCACTCATCTGGGAGTGGAGGGATTCAAATACATTTGTCCTTAATCTGATGGCAGTCCAACACACACCTTTTCTTGCCCAGGAGAGCCACCAGGCTATTGTAAAACTCTTCCATTTCCCCACTGACACTATACCCTGTGCAGAAAAAAAAAAAAAAAACCCACAGGGTTTTGCCAGCTGAAGGGGTAGAAAATGAGAACAATGATTTGAGATTGATTTGACTTGACTACAAGGGATGAAATTTGGATCATGATGTTTGCTTCCAGAACAAAAATGCAAAGGCTTGTGTGTTGCTAGTGAACGCTTGAATTTCTCCAAGATACTTGTGAGGATGAATAAAATATGACAAATCACACCTCCTATGGAATTAGCACAAAACATATTCTATGGACTAAAACCTGGGCTACTGACAGATCTTAAAACACAGTTGGTAGGCAGATACCACTGAACAGGGATATTTTTAAGCCAGGGAGAGCTTTTCTTGATCCAAAGTTTTTTGCTTCTCTATGCTATAGTCACATATTTAGATGACATAAAAATTTATGCAGTAATAAACTAAGAGATAGAAGGGTTATCATTACAGGACGACCTGAGCCACCAGCATAAATGGTTGTAACCTGACAAAACCTATTTTGGTAAGAGCAAGTGTTTGAGATCCAAGAATGGCTGTCACTAATATTTACATGATGGAAGCCTTTGCTTTGAGAAACAGAGCTCAGAAAAGGATTTAGGGGTCATTATAGATAATCGCCTCAATGTAAGCTGTCTGGGCAATGCTGTAGCAAAAAGGACTAATGAGATTCTTGAA